>NW_012144857.1:0-1118 GCF_000956105.1 Propithecus coquereli | reverse complement strand
ATACACAAGGAGTGCAATGCGCACTACCCGAAGGATGGACATATTTGAAACACGGACTTCGGGGGGGGGGGGGGGAACCAAGGGCAACACACGTAACCTAAACGTATGGAACACCCAAATTTTCTGAAAAAAAAAAAAAAAAAAAAAAAGAAGATTGCAAGTATTTTAAAACCAAGTTACCACTTCAGAGGCACAAGATTCACAATTATGTAAGTCAAATAATTACAGAAACACAAGATTATATTCAATTCAAATCCCTTTCTTCAAAAAATATGTTTGGAGCTCCTAAGAAACTACTGAAATAATGCTTAAATGAACCTGGCAGGGTCTAGACTGAATTTAGGCAGTAACTGTGGAGAAAGACGGATAAATTTTTTTAAATATATATTTTAAAAATAAATATTTCATAAATGTTCCAATCATTTGTTTGGTCTTGTGCCCTTCCAATTAGTTTTCTGCCCTAACAAAGTACCATAAACTGGATGGCTTAAACAATAGAAATTGTTCTCACAGTTCTGGAGGCTGGAAATCTGAAGTTGAGGTGTTGCTGTGGTTGGGTCTTTCTAAGAGTTGTGAGGGAAGGATCTGTTCCAGGCCCCTGTTTGGCTTGTAGATAGATGGCTGTCTTCATGGTCACAGGACACCATCCCTACAGACATGTCTGTCTCTAAGAACGCTGGTCACATGAATTATAGCCCACCCAAATCACCTCATTACAACTCCATTACCTCTATCAAGACCTGTCTCCACATAAGTTTGCATTCTGAGGCACTGTGGGTTGGGATTTCAGGGTACGAATTTTGTAAGGACACAACTCAACTCATGGCAGCCCTCTCCAAATGAAGGATGAGAAAGCTGGTTCAAAATTTTTAAAACTGAGTACGAAGTTTAGGTAAATTACAGTGAGGACAATAAAGAGCCTGCCACATTTAGTCCTAAATTAATGGGACAGAAAATGCCTATTGGATGCTCCAAAAAAGGACAGATCATGGACCCAAGAGATCTACGCCCATTTTGCCTTTTCCCTAATCTCAGGGCACCAAGTGTTCCCATTTGTTCATGGGCCCCAGATACAGCTAGAAATGGACTCATTGGCTTAGAAACACAGGAGGTAACAT
>NW_012144856.1:8227-8566 GCF_000956105.1 Propithecus coquereli | reverse complement strand
GGGCAACACAGTGAGACTCTGTCTCAAAAAAAAAAAAAGCAGCTGACAAAAGGGATTCTGAGAATGTAAAGCCCTGGGCTTTACTCTTTGTTTAAAAAGGTAACAGGTCAGACCACACTGGCACTCTCATGACTGTAAAAGGTAACAAAATGTACACCTATGTTGTCCCTGGTCATGACATGACAAAGACGAATTTCTACAATGACAAAAACCTGCCCTATAATATTAAGGTTGTACTTTATCGACCTTCATTTTGTTATAGGGAATACATGTGCCACAATTTTGTTGTGAAGAGATGCGTCTGTACAAGTGAACAGGCGTGGACAGACAGAAAACCCT
>NW_012144856.1:5937-6407 GCF_000956105.1 Propithecus coquereli | reverse complement strand
AAAAAAAAAAAAAAAAAAAAAAGAAGCTAAAGGGTTGATCCCAATTCTGGCCAATACCTTTTATACAGAGCAAAATTCCCTGTATGCTTCAAACCACCCTCATAAATAAATGCAGCAGTCACAGAAGCAAGTGGGCAAGAGGTACAACCCAGGTCTATGAGTCGGCCTTCATGCAGAAAGGCTGAGCCAGTGGGTTTTGAACGTGTATTTTTTAGTTAGAAAAACGTAAGCAGAAGCCCAACAAACAGCAGTGCTGCACCCTCTCCCTGCTCCCACCACGTAGGGGGGTCCCCCCATCCACCTTGGCCTTCCCAACAGCACATAAGGAACTCCCAGGGCTCCTAGGGCTCAGGGAACACAATCTGAAAACTACCATTGTAGTATCGAAAAAAAGGAACTATAATAACAAAGGATTAGGTTAATTGAAAATGTTTTTAAAATTTTAAAGGGCTAAAATGCTAACAGGTATA
>NW_012144856.1:3117-3432 GCF_000956105.1 Propithecus coquereli | reverse complement strand
CTGGTCTTGAACTCCTGAGCTCAAGCAATCCTCCCGTCTCGGCCTCCCAGAGTGCTAGGGTTACAGGCCTGAGCCACCTTCCCTGGCAGAACCCTCACTTCTTAGATTTGCTCTTAAGAACCCACTGAAGGCTGAAAGCTAAGAAAAGAAAGGGGCCATTTGCGATGAATTGCCCTATTAAGATTCAGATTCAAGTGGGTGGAAACAGGAATCACAGAGACAGACTTTCCAGCCTAGTCCTGGGACGGATTCGCTGCTCCCAGAGGCACATCTGTCCCTGGCTGGTGTTTATGAAGTGCAACTGTGCAGCCGCAC
>NW_012144856.1:2599-3067 GCF_000956105.1 Propithecus coquereli | reverse complement strand
CTCTCCTACAAAACATCTGCTCTGGCCGGGCACGGTGGCTCATGCCTATAATCCTAGCACTCTCGGAGGCCGAGGCAGGAGGATCGCTTGAGCTCCAGAGTCTGAGACCAGCCTGAGCAAGAGCGAGACCCCATCTCTACTAAAAATAGAAAAATTACCTGGGTGTGGTAGCACCTATAGTCCCAGGTACGTGGGAGGCTGAGGCAGGAGGATTGCTTGAGTCCCAGTATTGGAGGCTGCAGTGAGCTGCGATCACACCACTGCACTCTACCCAGGGCTAAAGAGTGAGACTCTGCCTCAAAAAAAAAAAAAATCTGCCCTGCTACCCACAGGATTGACGAGAAGCATAAATGACACCTTGTATAAGAAAGCGTTTTACACACAATAAAAGTACTTATCAGATGGAATATACACAACCACGCAACAGAATGCTGATTTAATCAAGAGTCATAACCATTACCGCCTACA
>NW_012144856.1:1568-2549 GCF_000956105.1 Propithecus coquereli | reverse complement strand
AAACATTCCAAGCCTCTAGACAAAGCTTCATGTCTTTAACCAATTGCAAGCCAAAGAATCTTTGAACCCACCTATAACCTGTAAGCCCCCCCTTTGAGATGGCCCACCTTTTTGGGCCAAACCAATGTATGCCTCTCACGTATTGATTTATGACTTTACCTGTAACCCCCGTCTCCCAGAAATGTATACAACCAAACTGTAACCCAGCCACAGCGAGTCCACTGTTCTAGACCTCTTCAGCGTGGCTCCGGGTCATAGTCCTCAAATTTGGCTCAGAGTAAATCTCTTTAAAATTATTTTACAGAGTTTGGTCTTTTTTCCATTTACAGGGACATTTAAAACAACATGAGGGGCCAGGTGCGGCGGCTCACACCTGTAATCCTAGCTCTCTGGGAGGCCGAGGCGGGTGGATTGTTTGAGCTCAGGAGTTTGAGACCAGCCTGAGCAAGAGCGAGACCCCGTCTCTACTAAAAATAGAAAGAAATTATCTGGACAACCAAAAATATATGGAAAAAACTAGCCGGGCACCATGGCGCGTGCCTGTAGTCCCAGCTACTCGGGAGGCTGAGGCAGAAGGATCGCTTGAGCCCAGGAGTTTGAGGTTGCTGTGAGCTAAGATGACGCCACGGCACTCTAGCCCGGGCAACACAGTGAGACTCTGTCTCAAAAAAAAAACAACATGAGGAAGAAATGGCTGGGGCAGGAAGGCCAGTTCTGTGAATAGCGTCTCACCTGATTTTTCCAGCTCTTCCTAAATTTAACATGTTCTAAAGCAAAGCTTGGTTTTGCCCCATCCTGCTCCCATCTTCCCACATGTGACGGAGCCACAACCCTAACTGCTCCAGACAGACCCTGGAGTATTAATTCTTCCTGTCCCTCACCCCCCACCCCAGTCTGCCAGTCAGTCCTGCCTGGTCTGCTCCCAGAGGGCACTGCATCTGCCAGCCTGGCACAGACACCTCCCTGGGCCACGGAAGCCGT
>NW_012144856.1:0-1518 GCF_000956105.1 Propithecus coquereli | reverse complement strand
AAACATTCCAAGCCTCTAGACAAAGCTTCATGTCTTTAACCAATTGCAAGCCAAAGAATCTTTGAACCCACCTATAACCTGTAAGCCCCCCCTTTAAGATGGCCCACCCTTTTGGGCCAAACCAATGTATGCCTCTCACATATTGATTTATGACTTTACCTGTAACCCCCGTCTCCCAGAAATATATACAACCAAACTGTAACCCAGCCACAGCGAGTCCACTGTTCTAGACCTCTTCGGCGTGGCTCCGGGTCATAGTCCTCAAATTTGGCTCAGAGTAAATCTCTTTAAAATTATTTTACAGAGTTTGGTCTTTTTTCCATTGACAGGGACATTTAAAACAACATGAGGGGCCCGGTGCGGCGGCTCACGCCTGTAATCCTAGCTCTCTGGGAGGCCGAGGTGGGTGGATTGTTTGAGCTCAGGAGTTCGAGACCAGCCTGAGCAAGAGCGAAATAGAAAGAAATTAATTGGACAACTAAAAATATGTAGAAAAAACTAGCTGGGCATGGTGGCACACGCCTGTAGTCCCAGCTACTCGGGAGGCTGAGGCAGAAGGATCGCTTGAGCCCAGGAGTTTGAGGTTGCTGTGAGCTAAGATGATGCCACGGCACTCTAGCCTGGGCAACACAGTAAGACTCTGTCTCAAAAAAAAAACAACATGAGGAAGAAATGGCTGGGGCAGGAAGGCCAGTTCTGTGAATAACGTCTCACCCGATTTTTCCAGCTCTTCCTAAATTTAACATGTTCTAAAGCAAAGCTTGGTTTTGTCCCATCCTGCTCCCATCTTCCCACATGTGACGGAGCCACAACCCTAACTGCTCCAGACAGACCCTGGAGTGTTAATTCTTCCTGTCCCTCACCCCCAACCCCAGTCTGCCAGTCAGTCCTGCCTGGTCTGCTCCCAGAGTGCACTGCATCTGCCAGCCTGGCACAGACACCTCCCTGGGCCACGGAAGCCGTCTCCCCACCAGACCCTGCCTCTTCTCTGGGGTCCACAATCCATTCTGGGTGGGGCAACCGGAGTGAGGAGACAATCAAACCATGTCGCTTCTAGAACACATCCAGAGCTCCGACCCAGCGGCGACCCGGCCTGTTGGGGCCGCCTGCTCTCCAACGCGCTGCCCCTTGCCACGTGCCAGCCACACAAGCTTGCGTTCTGCCCCTGCACACCCAAAGCCCCAGGCCCGGCCCCTGCATTTGGGGCCTCCTTTTCCCACCACTCAGCATGGTGGTCTCAGCTCACCACCGCTCAGAGGGAGTCTCCTGGCCACTCTCTACCCCAATTTGCCGCTTCACTGCATGTGTGGCACTCGGCACAAACTGAAACGCTCCGGCTGGGTTATTTCCGCAAGTGGCGACCACCTGCCATCCCCGCTAGAAGGCACAGGCCCCGCACCCTGTTTGCCAGCTGCCTCTCGCCCAGGCTCAGAGCAGGGCCCAGGCAACAGGCATCCTCGGCACAGCTCAGTGATTAAAAACCCTTTGAGTCGGCTGGGCGCGGTGGCTCACGCCTGT
>NW_012144855.1:3451215-3453729 GCF_000956105.1 Propithecus coquereli | reverse complement strand
AAAAAGTAATCATATTTATTTGTGAAGATTTATTTGTGGGGCAGATTTATGAAAGCATTGACATTGAACTGAACATGTGGAAAAAACCAGAATTTTGTTAAGTTAACAAAGAGGAAGGACATGCTAAGCAGAGAGAATGTCGTAATTATGTTCACGAAGGTGGGACAGAACCAGATGTTTTCAGAGAATACCTAATACCATATTTCATTCTTGCTGGTTAATAGCAACAAAGGAAAAAATAAAAGAAGAATGAGATAATGCCGAAGCAAGATGATCTCTGAATAGCATGCTTAGGGATCTGTATTGCCAAATGCAGGCAATGGGACTCAAAGGTACAGAACCAATCTCTTTTACTGGGATCATTCAGGCTTACCCCCATGGTAGAGATTACGAAAGCAAAATTAGAGAGCTTTAGCAATTTTGATGACATCACACAAATTACTAATAGCTGAATCACTGAATATTTTTTCCATAGGGGGCTATAATGATACAGGTTCTGCTTGTGGAATGTTAACCTAGAAATATGTTATAGAATTAGTAGAATAAGGAGAGATCGAGGATGGGAAAACCCAGTTAGAGAGATTTATCAGAGACTAAATAAGACCCAAGAAACTGAAACAAGATGGCTATAAAAATGGAAAGGAGATTATAGATGATGAAGATGATGATGTGCAAACTAATTTACGTAGTGATTACTGGACAAGGCACTATTTGGAATACTTTATATATGTCAATGCATTTAGTCATCATAACAACCCTATGGATATATGGATATATGTTATTATTATCCCATTTTACAGAAGAGGGAATATAATCTTAGAGAGATAAAGAGATAACTAAGACCATGGAAGTTCCTTGGAGGACCCAGGATTTAACACCCAGAATTCTGGCTCTAAAGTCTAATTTCCTAACTAATGAAAATGAAAAACCTCATGGAGTGGAGTCTACAAGTAGAACTAGGCACTTGATATCATAGGTGAAAGAGGAGGATCCAAAGCAGTGTCAAAAGGTTCAAACTAAGGAAATGGTGACTTTTAAAAAATGGAGATGGGATGTCCTCAAAAGATTATTTGAGATATGTTTGGTTTTAGATGTCGGTGAGATATCAAGGGAGCAAGGAGGAAATTAGGAAATAAAAGAGTAATGTTTAAGAGAGAGATTTTAAACTTAAAAGAGTAGGTGACAGAGATAAACATTGGAAGTGAACCTTAAAGAGGCGAGAGTCCAACTCCCCTGAAAAGCCTTGAGGAAAAAGAACTGAAATGGGCTCATCACTAAGAAGCAAATGGACAAGGAGCTCATGAAGGAGCCTAAGAGCCTTTCAGAGAAAAATGAGGGGAAACAAGAAAGTTCAGTGTCATGGAAACCAAGAGCAGAATCTTTCACAAAAGGTCTTGTGTTGAGCTGAGAACAAAGAAGGATAATGAGAAAAGGTGATTTTGAGATATGTTTGATAGAAAGGTTGTCTACACTAGGAAGAATAGCATTTGAAGTAGCCAAGAAAAAAGATTGTTTATTGAGTGCTTTTCTTCCCCTACTTGTTGTATAACTAAAAATAACACATGCAAAGTAGTGAGAAGCATTGCTTACATAATGAATTGAATCAAAGGTCTTCAGAAGCCAGTTGAACTTTGAACCTCCCCTCATGTTAATGCTTTTGGCTGTGAGGACAGCTCATGTTTATATACCAATTATACTTCCTAAATTTCATTAGGAAACACATGCCTCCGATTGTATACACAAACTAAATATGACAGAAGGGTCATTTTATTATTTTTAAATAATTTAGATGTAGTAATACAACACGGTATGAGACTAAGACATAGGATTTTGAATGTGACTGAGATGATAACTTCATAAGCCAAAACTTTAACATTATTTTATTTTTGTCAAATACAATAGCAGGAGTAAAGTTACTCATTGCCTAAAGAGATGTTCAAGGGTGGCAAAGGAAACAGAAATTTGTAGAAGCCTCATATTGTCCACCAACTATTTTTGTCTTTGTTCTTACTTTGCTGTATAAACTTGGCCAAATTATTTCAGTTCTTTTTACTAGGATTCTTCCTCCACCAAGTAGAGAATTGTCAATTACCCTGTGAGCCAGTACTATGTGGTCAATAAATCAGAGAATTTGGGTTAATAATTGGAATTTTAATACTAGGTAATCCAGGTGACCCTATCTGTGTATGGAGATTTTGTTTCAGAATAGGGAAGAGCAATTAACTTTCACAGACAGATGGCATTAGATTACAAATAATGCCAGACTCCTCTAAATAATGCATGGAGGTTAAATCAAAGGACAGCACAATTTTAACCCCAATATCTTAAAAAGTCCCTGAAAATCAAGTGATCAGAAAAAAGTCCCTGACACTTGTTTAAATTTACATATTTTAGGAAACCTTTAAATAATCAAAAAATGTTTAGAGTTAATCAGCTTGGCATTATTTATTCAGAGAGACTATGCGGTTCGTCCTCTAACTGACCCGGACTCCACTGCCTCCATGTGCCCTGCCT
>NW_012144855.1:3438128-3439835 GCF_000956105.1 Propithecus coquereli | reverse complement strand
CAAAGATATGAAATAATGTTTTTTAAAATAGACAATGAAAACATTTAAAGAACAAAACTAAAATGATGAATCATTCTACTGTCATCACCAGCAAGCCACATATCAACCACCATCCAGGGAAATCGTATCATTCTTTCCTCTCTACCGTCAATATTCTTGTATTACTGCACTTAACATCCATTCTACTCCAATTAGATTCTACTTCAAGCAAAAGAGTCTTCATTTCCATTCGGGTACTGACAAAATATTTATTGGATTGAATTCTGCCAATTATGATAGACTTGAAAAGCCAGGTCAGTGCTTGAGACTGAAAATGTGAGAACCACACTTCTTCTTTTCTAAGGGCTTCAATTCCATTGAAAAAGAACATAGCATACAGAGTTTAGAACCATCAGCTATGGTCTCCAACAGATCCAGGCTCAAATCTCACCTCTCTTTTGTCTATACATGAAACCTTAGAAAACTTATTTAATTTCAGTAAGTCCCAGTTTCCTCGCCTATAAAATAAGACTAACAGGGCTAATGATATCATCTTTTATAAGGCTTTTGTGAGGATTATATGAGTTAATGTATGTGCAATGTTTAGCACATGTCCTGATGCATATTAAACACTCTATTGCTGTTGTTATTTTTTTCTCTTTTTATCCTGGAGGTTTACTTCCAATGTCTATCTCTGTCATCACTCTTATTTAGAGATTTCCAAACTTTTCCCACTACACAGAGTATTACTGTCGTATCCTCTGCATTCCTTCTAGGCATCATCCCATCACGTTTTTGTTTTCTGTCTTCTTTTTTAATTCTCTTTCTTCTTCTCCCTCTACTTCTCTCCTCCTTGTCCTCTTTTCTTTCCTTCTCCTTCTCCCTCTCTCTCTTTTCTTTCCTCTCTCTTCTCTCACTCTCTCATCTTTCAAGACAAATGAGTATTATCGAACACAATTAAACAAATAAAAGGGATGACATTTTTTTGCTGTGGCTGCTATAACAGAATACCACAGACTGGGTGGCTTGAACAACAGAAACTTATTTTTTCACAACTCTGAAGGCTAAAAGTCCAAATCAAGATGTCATCAGGTTTGGTTTCTTCTGAGGCCTTTCTTCTTGAATGTCAGATGGCCACTTCCTTGCCGTCCACACAGCGACATGGTCTTTCCTCTGTGCACATATCCCCAGTATCTCTTCTTCTTCCTATAAGAATGCTAGTCATATTAAATTGGCACGTATTCTTATCACCTCATTGAACCTTAATTCCCTCTTTAAAGGCCTTATTTCTAAAAACAGCCACATTCTAAAGTACTGAGAAGGAGTTGAACATGAGAAATTTGAGGGGGCACAGTTCAGTCCATGACAGGAAGAAAAAGTAACCTTTTCCATTCTTTGCACTTATACATTATTTTAACTTGGGTAGGAAGAATGCTACTTCTTAAAAATAACTTTGAATATTGTTAAATAGATCATGTATTTCCCTTTGGTAAAAGTCATTGTTTATAACATAAGAAAATATAGGGAGATTAAATATAATTTTTCCATATTGTAAGGAAGTATCCATTTTATGTAATGTGTTTTAATTTAATCTGGTATTTACTTGGAAAAAGTATAATGGCAGTAGCACATTTAGAACTATATCAAAGATATTGAGATGAATTCCTAAGTACATAGTATAGATAGTGGCATTCCAATTATATTTTGTTGATAAGTGGAAGGTAAATG
>NW_012144855.1:3436746-3437971 GCF_000956105.1 Propithecus coquereli | reverse complement strand
AGAATCGGCTAAAATATTCACAAACTATATATCCAACAAATGACTAATATCTTCTAATAGAATCTATGAGGAACTCAAGCAAATCAGCAAGGAAAAAACAAATAACCCCGTCAAAAAGTGGGTACAAGACATGAACAGACATTTTCAAAAGAAGATAGACAAATGGCCAACAAACATGAAAAAATGCTCAACATCACTAATCATCAGGGAAATGCAAATTAAAACCACAATGAGATATCACCTTACCCTTGTCGGAACAACCATTATTAAAAAATCAAAAAACAATAGATGTTGGCATGGATGCAGTGAAAAGGGAATGGTTATATGCTGTTGGTGGGACTGTAAATTAGTACAACCTCTATGGAAAATAGTATGGAGATTTTCCAAAGAACTAAAAGTAGTCCTACCATTCCATCCAGCAATCCCAATACTGGGTATCTAACCAAAGGAAAAGAAGTCATTATATCAAAAAGACACATACTTGTATGTTTATCGCAGCATAATTCATAGCTGCAAAGATATGGAATCAATTTAAGTGCCCATCAACTGATAAGTGGATAAAGAAAACATGTGTGTGTGTATGTGTTACACCCACATATATACCATGCAATACTACACCCACATATATACCATGCCATAAAAAAGAATAAAATAATGTCTTTTGCAGCAACTTGAATGGAACTGGAAGCCACAGTGGAACTATGAAGTATCCAGGAATGGAAAAACAAGTATCTATCACATGTATTCACTGCTAAGTGGGAGCTAAACGATGGGTATACAGTCACACAGTGTGGTATAAGGGACTTTGGAGACTCAGAAGGGAGAAGAGTGGGAAAGTGGGTGAAGGATCAAAAATTACCTACCAGGTACGATGTACACTATTCAGCTGACACGTACACTAAAAGCCCTGACTTCACCACATGCAGTTGATCCATGTAACAAAAAACCACTTGTACTCCCTTAATCTATTGACATAAAAAAAAAAGGTAAAAAAATAAAACAGTGAAGATAAAAGTGATATTATTGCATTGCTTAAATGTAAGGTCTCTATAGCAATTTTAATTCTGGATTAATCAGTATTTTCTGCACATAAATATGACACCAAAGATATGAAATAATGTTTTTTAAAATAGACAATGAAAACATTTAAAGAACAAAACTAAAATGATGAATCATTCTACTGTCATCACCAGCAAGCCACATATCAACCACCATCCAGGGAAAT
>NW_012144855.1:3434936-3436696 GCF_000956105.1 Propithecus coquereli | reverse complement strand
GGGAAACAAGAAAGTTCAGTGTCATGGAAACCAAGAGCAGAATCTTTCACAAAAGGTCTTGTGTTGAGCTGAGAACAAAGAAGGATAATGAGAAAAGGTGATGTTATTCGTAGCTAGGAGTCACTGGTGAGCTCTGGCGGGGCTGGTCCAGGAGAGCCATGGGGGCAGAAGTCAGATTAGAAATCACTAGGAAGGGATGGGGAGGCCACGGTGTTGGATACCCTGGTGATAAAAGGAGGCAAAAGAGGAGGTGGATAACTTAAGAGTAGTGGAGAATCATGAGGTTTTTGGAAACTGCTGAAAGGCAATCAGATCTGTAGGGAAAAAAGGTCCTTATTATGTGATTTTTTTTATATCAACATTAATAACATTCATAAAAAAATGTTACTCAAGTTAGTAAATAAGTTCAGAGAGGGCCTAACATATCTGGGAAATAAAATTATTGTTCAACAAAACAACTAGTTCTTGAGGACAAGATGGCCAACTAGAGACATTGGTTGCTGGATCAACCCAAAAAGAAGAAAAAGTTTCAAGTGAAAAAGCATATCCCAGGTAAAATACTGAGGGAAAGTTTCCACAAGCTGTCCTTATCCTCCGGTAACTTCCATCCCACAGGAGGAAGTTGCAAAGCAGAACAAGACGGAGTAAGATTTTGGTATCGACTGACCCCCAAGGGATTCAGAGCCCAATGTAAAATATAGGTGACAGTGTCTACTTTTCCTCCCCTCATGCCTGTGGCAGTCTGCCAGTCCCCAGTCTGTCAGAGAACTCTTCTACCCTGCTGAATACAAGCGCCTGGTACCATAGGCAAACCGAGAGCTTCCTAGGAGCTCCAGGCTGCAGGGCCACACAGGGTTGCCTCCCCCACCACAGACCCAAGCTGAGACAACGGGCACCACATTGCCTGCACACACCCCAGGGGCCTCTGTCCTGTGGGGGAAGTCACAGCCCTTCAGTCTCCCTGTCACTGGGTCCCACATAAACATTCCCTAGCACCCGCTTGGACTGTGACAACCACAAAGGAACAAGAAGACACAACAGCAGCAGTATTCCCAGAATTCTGGTCTATGGGGCACGTTGCCCCTAGGGGACTGGGAAGTGCCACAAGGCCTTTTAGGAAAAAGGAAAGCGGAACATGCACTCTCCTGCACCAGAGAGCCTCTGACTCATCATCCAAAGTTGTCTGCACCCCTCCCAGTGGAGACATAAGTGGGTATAGAGAAGAGTTCCTAGGATAGGACTGTGTGCCCACTCCAGAGCAGAAGCAGTAGCAGAGGACAGGAATGGATATGAAGATGGTAACTACCTCTTCTCCAACCACCAAATGCTGGGGACACAGCCACCTCTGCTACCAAGCATGAGGTTTTGGCACAGGTAAGCTGTGAGACAACCAGGACTAGGTGTGCAGGCATGGGGCATATACCCACAATAGTACTCTGTTTACTATGTCTGGGGTTTTGCACAGAGGGTGCAGCTCATGTCCCTCCCTTCACAGACAGGCAGTGATTTAGGAGTGGTCTCTACCTGAGAATCTCAGCCCCTAGGTCTCTATGTTACTGGATCCACAGCCAATTTCCCCAGCACTCACTCATGTCATTTCTATTTGACAAAGTACTAGAAGTCCTAGCCAGAGCAATCAGGCAAGAGAAAGAAATGAAAGACTTCCACACTGGGAAAGAGGAGTTCAAACTATCCCTGTTTTGATGATATGATCTTCTATCTAGAAAACCCTAAAGACTCCCAGAATTGATAAATAAATT
>NW_012144855.1:3434288-3434886 GCF_000956105.1 Propithecus coquereli | reverse complement strand
GAATGCACTAATGAATAAAAGTGGGTCCCTTGAGGAGGGGATAGGTATATACACACCTAATGGGTGCAGTGCGCACTGTCTGGCAGATGAACATGCTTGAAACTCTGACTCGGGCGGAGCAAGGGCAATATACGTAACCTAAACATTTATACCCCTGTAATATGCTGAAATAAAAAAAAATTAAATTAAAAAAAAAGTTGGTCCCTACTCACGAAGAAATTACATTTGAGGGAGGAGAGACAGATAAACAATTATGTAATACAAACTATTCATTATGGGATTACAGAGGAGAAAGTAATCATATTTATTTGTGAAGATTTATTTGTGGGGCAGATTTATGAAAGCATTGACATTGAACTGAACATGTGGAAAAAAACAGAATTTTGTTAAGTTAACAAAGAGGAAGGACATGCTAAGCAGAGAGAATGTCGTAATTATATTCACGAAGGTGGGACAGAACCAGATGTTTTCAGAGAATACCTAATACCATATTTCATTCTTGTTGGTTAATAGCAACAAAGGAAAAAATAAAAGAAGAATGAGATAATGCCGAAGCAAGATGATCTCTGAATAGCATGCTTAGGGATCTGTATTGCCA
>NW_012144855.1:3429514-3431544 GCF_000956105.1 Propithecus coquereli | reverse complement strand
CAATACTCCATCCTCCCTAGGCAGCTTTCTTGAGGCTTTAGGGAATGGCTCACAATGACTCCTAGATTTCTTTTGTCCTTTGCTGCCTATCTGTAAGCAATGAACCTGCTTCACATAACTTGTGTTTGAGTATGTTCTGTCTCACTGGACTCAGACGAGTTGGTAAAGTGCCCAGTGAATCTGTTCCACAATATACTTTTCTGTAGTTTCCAAATTCCAAAATTTGTAACTTTTATCATCGGAAAACACTTTTAAGAATATATTCTTTTTTTTTTTTTCTCATTAGGGTGGGTGAAGATACAGCCATATACAGTCATGTATCACTGAAGGATGGAGATCAGTCCTTAAAATGTAACTGAGAATCATGTCGGTGGGTGATTTCTCATTGTGCAAACACCATAAAGAGTACTTACACAAACCTACATGGCATAGCCTACCGCACACCTAGGCTATATGCTATAGCCTATCACTCCTAGGCTACAAACCCGTACAGCATGTTATCTTACTGAGTACTGTAGCATCATTAACACAATGGTAAGTATTTGGGTCTCTAATATCTAAACATAGAAAAGGTGTTAACAAAAATATAGTATTATAATCTATGGGACCATGGTTGTGTATGTGGTCTGTTATTGACTGAAACAGTATGCAGTGCATGACTGCACTTTTTAAAAAATCCTCATCATGACAAAATCCCTAGGTTTCTCTGATATTCTTGAAACAGGATTTTCTAAAGTCTCAGGTATAAGTCAAAATATGTCTAAAAATCCTTTACTCAGTGCACTGAGCTTCAAAATTGCCTGCTCATTTCCCCCCTATACTTCTATTACTTCACGTGGCAAACAGCTTTCCATAGTAATGGACTGACTGAGCTACAGACTCACAGCGTCTATACACTAATACCTAAGATGCCAAAATTATAATAATTTGTTTTTGATTAAAAGTCACCTATTGAGCCCCAGCTAAATAATATACGCTAATGATTAAAATGTGGTGTGAAGGTAATAAACATGAGGTCTGATAAAAATCCATCCCTAATCTAACTTTCCTTCACAAAAAAATTATGTAAATTATAACTTATAACATTATCTCAGGAATGATTGTATTTATTTGTCTGCCGATCTTCCAGCAATGTTGTGACAGCTACATGACCTACCCTAGTCTCTTCTCAACTTGTCTACTCTCAACTCCTTGAAGAACAGCAATGAAATACATCTGCACTTTCTTCCTGAACTAAAAATCTCATATGATATTTCAAGTTTGGTGCCATGAGCTATTCTACTGAAAGGGTGAAATTAGGAAATATTAAGAGAAAGATTCTCCATCAGACTTCATCACCCTACTGTAAGGCCACCATCATCTCTCATCTGCACAACCAAAATAGTCTCCAAACTATGGTGGCATCTGGAATTTATTCTTGCCTAATCCATCTCCAGAGTAAAGATAAAATAAGAAGCAAGTATCACTTCACTCTCCTTAAAATTCCATTAGTATCCCTTGCATTTGAGACAAAGCCCAGTGTTCTATACATGACCTATTAGGCCCTCCTGGACCGGGCCCCTGAGTGTCTGTTTCCAGCTTGATTTCTTACCATGATCTCTTTTGCTTTGTACGCTGCCTGAGAGTTGTAGCTTTTCCCAAATGCTAAACTCCATTTCCTAGACTAGGAACCCTACTTCCCTGTCTCCCATCTCTAACCATTCTTCATCTGCCTATCTTATACTTCAGGTTTAAGATTAAATATCACTTCTTCAGAGCCTTCAGGAAAGCCTTTCCCAATCCTCCTTGTTTCTTGGTTCTATATTCTCATAGCTCCACATTTCTCTATCATAAGTGGTTTTTAAACTATGCTTAATTGTGTAAGTACTTCTTTAAGATCGGTCCCCTCCCCCACTCTGTAAATATAAATTCCTGAACTTGTTCAATTCTATATCCCCCATGTGTAGGACAGTTCCTGGTGATGGTCAATAATTAGTCAAAATGCACCTTTTATCCTTGTTCATTTTTCTGCAAAGTGAGTTTCTTTGTGG
>NW_012144855.1:3428120-3429105 GCF_000956105.1 Propithecus coquereli | reverse complement strand
TACACAAACAGAAGTATTTCTCTTTGTGCCAGAAAGCAAGGAAGACATCCAATATAAATGGGATCATGTGAAAAGGACACAGAAACAACCTAAAGGGACTCCTACAGACCAAATATGGGCAACTGGATTATCAAAAAACTCTAGTATGAAAATGAATTCATTCGCAGTGAAATTAGAAAAGCAAAACAACCTTTTGGCCACCATTAGAGATTGTTCAGGCACAATTCATCATCATAAAAAGTGACAGATAAAGGGAAAGCATCAAACTTCATCTGCACTAACTATCTTTTGGAGTAATCAAATTGTTGATAAGGGAAAGTTCTCTGTGGATATAAATGAAGAAGGAAAGATAGAATTAGAAAATTAACAATTTGTAACCCCTAATGAAGTCATGGATCTAATCAGTACTCATCAACAGATGCTAAAACAAAAGAAAAGATGAGGGGCACTATATAGGGCTCACCACACCTGATTTATCTTGACGTCACTAAACATGTGCACCAGATGGTATGGGCCTTTTACACAATACAACAAGAAGTAAACAGTAAAAATCAGGACATATTCTTGACAAAAAGAAATGGAACCTGCCTCTAATCAAGTCTCTAGATATAACTATTACTGTAAAAGATATGTAGGTGTGAGAGGAAGAAGCAAAACAAATCATGAAAAGTAAGTCACATCAAGAATGTGGGACACACTATAGGACAAATAACCAGATTTCTTCCAAACGAGTGACACAAGAAGTGGGGGGCTGGGAGCTTGTTAGAAATTAAATGAGATTTAACAAACATGACAACTAAATGCAGCATTTGGCTTCTATTTAAACAAGCTGAATATAAAAAAGATATTTATTGAGACAATGGGGATATTTGAATATAAACTAAGTAGTGGATGTATTAAGGAATTAACTTTTTAAGATATGATAATGAAATTTTAGTTATACAAAAAAAATAACATTTATCCAATGTACATTCATAAGTATTTA
>NW_012144855.1:3425788-3428070 GCF_000956105.1 Propithecus coquereli | reverse complement strand
TAAATGACATCATTTTCATAATAAAACTGCCTCTATATTCATGTCTATACAATCAAAGCAAGATATAGATATGAATCTATTACTAAAATTCAAAAGGGAGATGGAATAGCTCATAAGAGCTAGAAAGCCCTACAAGTAATACTTGAATAAAAATGCACATTTTGCTTTAAACATCTGGATAACTCCCTCAAATCTTTGTTTTCTTTGCTAGTATGTTTCTGCCCATATCTCTGAGCATGTTCCATGATTTTTTATTAAATGCCCATAATAATATTTTCATTATTTATACTTATTTTTCAAATACTTAAGACATAATAAGTAGAAATGTAAAGCCTCAATTTTAGGATTTTTAGGAGAAAAAAATGCCTTAGCCCTCTAATTAAACAAGAGGTTTGTTTTACATTGCTATATTTTAATAACAGGAACACCTGTTTGTTTATAGAAAATGTTTAATTATCAACTAAGCATTAGGCAACCAGTACATAATTTAAAATCTGGGAGAATTTCCATAAAAAAACTGAAGCTAAATAAGATGCTGGTAAATTTTTCCTTATAATTTTAGCAGTGAAGTATATTACATGCCCCCTCAACTTCTTCCACATGAGCACAGAGATATATTTCCACTAATGGTCTCCAGAAATGCAAACTAAGACATGCTAGTCGGCAGCTTCCTGGAAAGATGAAAGAGACTTGCAGCCCAAGCTGTGCACCTGGCCAGATTCCAGGTGAGGGGTTTCTTCCTGAGATGAGACTAAATCAGATGAAAATAGCCTAAAGGCAGTAAAAGTGAATGGCAATTAAATAAAATGTAGTAAAATGACAGAAGATTAAGGGACAACATAATATTTGATCTCTAATTTTATACCAAAGACTTGTTAATTACAAAAACCTCAACCTTTGTGTTTGTTGTATTTATGTTCAGAAATGGTCCAAAGGAGTGAGAAATTTGTGTTACACAGTAAAACTCAATGAGCAATACATTTCTTCAACATCCTTTCTTTTCAGAATGAAGTAATATTCACTCTGAGGAAAAAAAAACCAGTTTACAGGAATAGGCCAGTGATGCCAGCAAAGAATTTATCTTCATTTTTCAAAATAGTTATTAGAAATCATCTGCATATGTATTAGTAAGAGTTCTCCAGAGAAACAGAACCAGTGAGATACAGATGTAAAAAGAGATTTATTATAAGGAATTGGCTCCCATGATTATGGAAGCTGACAAGTCCCAAGATCTGCAATCATCAAGCTGGAAACTCAGAAAAGCCAATAATGTAGTTCCCGTCTAGGTCCAAAGGCCTGAGAATCAAGAGAGCCAATGGTATAGTTCTAGTCTGAAGGCAAGAGAAAACCAATGTACCAGCTCAAGGCAGTCAGGCAGGAGGAAATTTCCTCTGACTTGCAGGAGGGTCCGCTTTTTTCTTCTATTCAGGTCTTCAATGGAGTAAATGAATCCCACCCCATCAGACAGGGCAGTCTTCTTTACTCAGTCTTTACCAATTCCAATGTTGGTCTCATGCAGAAATATCTTCACAGACACACCCAGAACAATGTTTGACCAAATGCCACTTAGGGGTCACTTTGAATTTTTCTAAATGTTTATGAACAGTTTATTTTAAATTTGCCATGAATTCATGTTCAGTTTACAAATATGTAATTGTTAGGGTTTAAGCAACACAACGGTCCAATTACAAATAAAAGAAAAAGATGTAAATTTGGATTTTAATAAGAAGGCAGTCCAACACACAAAGAGCAAGTGTGCTAACAGTTTCATCAATGTCCATCCTCTGCTTCACTCTGAGTATTAAGAACATAATGGTTAGCTCGGCATATAACTCTGCAGAACAGAGACAGAATTCCCCCTAATCACTTGCAGCAATAATAGACCTTTGACTAAGGTTTGCCTTACTCTTACATGGAGACATAAGAGTCAGTAGTCTGTGTAATTTCTAGATCATATCCTTAAAGGTAAAGGTATGCCCTTTATCTTTGCCTTCTTCCACCCCTCTGCTTGGAACATAATCATGGTGGGAAGCCATATTGGACTCAGATAATGGCAGCACCCCAGCCGAGCATCAAGGTGGAAGCAGTATGGGTCTCTGGAAGTTTGCACGAAGCAAAGCCACCTCATCAGCTGTGGGACACCTCCCTACAAACTGTTAAATATCTGAGAAAATGAACTTCTCTCAATTTAACCACTGTTTTTTAAGTTTCTGTTACCTGCAACTGAACTTGTATTTTAATCAACACAATAATTTTGACCTTTGATTTACTTTTTTAACAAT
>NW_012144855.1:3423426-3424519 GCF_000956105.1 Propithecus coquereli | reverse complement strand
TAATAGTTCATATAAATCAATTTAAAAAAACAAAGACCCTAGAGAATAAATGGGCAAAAGAATGAACATATGCCTTATAAAACAGGACATCAGCTTGTGAAAAAAATATTTACTCAATGTAGTAGGAACTTCTGGTTTCTTCCCATATGGCAACTTAACATGGGGCTTCTGGCTTTCTCTGTAAAATTAACCCTGGAATGACTATAGAAGCAAGCAGGAAAAATGTATTACAGAAACAAAACTTTCCATGGGGATGCTAAAGCTGATTGAAGTGATGTGTTGAGGGAGGCCTTTGCCTGAAGCTTGGGACAGTTGGAGGAGCAGCGAGAGGATATGTTAGGGTAAAGCTTTGTAAATACTGCTCTGGCCTCTCCTCTGTGTGTTTGGGACAAGTATTTTTCCATGCCTTCACCATAAAAATGAGTGGCAACCGTTCATATTGCCAGTGCAGATGTTCCAGGGAATTATCGGGGGATTGCAAAAGCTCTGCTGGAATGTGTACTCTACATAAACAGGTGCCCGTTAAGCAGCTTCCCTCAAACATTCACTTTTACCCACCCTGCAATCCAATCACCCGGGACTAGTGAGTTACATCCTTGTGAGACAGCCTCCAGATGCTGTTTCTAAGGCTTTACAGGATGCAGAAGAGAGAAGATATATTCAGTGCCTTGGAGGAAAATGGAGATAATGAAGACTGGGTTTATCCCTTCACTTCCCTTAAATTCACCAGATTAGCAAACACTGGAAGCCAGCCTTCAACTCTTCCTCAAGTCACATTACTAAACAGTGGAGCTCATCCCCCAAGAGTCGATGAATTCACAGGTCAAAATAAGAAGTATAAATATCTCAGTGAAATTTTAAAGACTGAATAAAATATTAACATATTGTCTTGGCCCATTCAGTCTGCTATAACAAAACATTACAGACTGGGTGGCTTACAAACTGCAGAAATTGATTTCTCACAGTTCTGGAGTCTGGGAAAACCAACATCAAGTCACCAGCAGATTCAGTGTCTGATGAGGCCCACTCCTTCGTAGGCAAGCTTCTTCTCATTTTAACCTCACGTGGTGGGAGAGGTGAGAGGTCTCTCTTG
>NW_012144855.1:3422419-3423376 GCF_000956105.1 Propithecus coquereli | reverse complement strand
TGGAAAACATCATTAAAACCTTGGCAACACTGTGGTGAGCTGTTAATCATGGAATAATCAGAAGAGCTGATTAAAAGCATGAGACCAGCAAAGTGACATACAAATAACAGTTATGTAGCGTAATTCATGTCTTTCATATGCACCAGCCAGGAGACATTTGACAGTCATGTGCTCATTGGAGGAAAGACAATTATGAACCTAAGACCCCATCAGACTCAATTTACTAACAATATTGATCTCCTGATATAATCTGAAAATGAAGGGAAATTTGGTTGATTGGCATCAAACAGGAGAAATAATCATGACTACATTGACAACCAGAATGGTAACTTTATTCTGCCCTAAAACGTATGTCTTATATGAAGAACAACTTTTCTGGAACTGCTTAGCCCAAGAGGACATTTATCCAGGTTCTGTACTCCTCTCTCTCTCTGTCTCTCTGTCTCTCTCTCTCTCTGAATACAAATGCACACATACCTTTCCTTTATCAGATTCACTGAATGATTGCAATGGAAGGTATTGCACTAAGTCAACCCTGGATCTGAGCTGACAGTATCACTGATTTCTTCACTTTCCAATTTTCTCAACTTATTAGCAGTTGCTTTTCAGTTAAAATGTCCTCTTCAATATATATAGTTTACATGTTTTGAGAAGTACTGAAGTCTCCTTTGAAAAATTCAGTATTAAAAGTATTAAATACAATACTTAACATTAGGGGAGCACTATCTTTTTCCAGGACTTCTATTAATTATTTTAATCCACATGACAACCCTATTAGGTAGGTACTATTATTACCCCATTCTTTAAATAAGGACCTGAGCCACAGAGCAGTTTAATAACTTGTGAAAGTCACACAGCCTTTCAAAAGGAAAAAACAAAATGTCAGAAAAAAACTGGCCATTACACCCATTGCCTTTCAGGGCACTAAGTTTGCTAAAGGAATATACAGGGACCTTG
>NW_012144855.1:3419998-3422369 GCF_000956105.1 Propithecus coquereli | reverse complement strand
CTTTAAATCACTTAGAAATTCTGCTCTATGGGGCAAAAAAATCATATTGAAACAAAATATTTTTAACAAAAATGGAAATTCTAACATACTATATCCTTCGAAATGACAACGTAATAGTAAATTATGACCCACCAATCTCAGAGGAGCAACGTTATGTCTGAATAAATATAGATTAAATCAATACTCAGTAGTGAGCCTTTTTCATGGAAAATTAACAAGGTAATCGCCCAGGCCCTTGGATGCTGAATCACTTGCTACCTGATGGAGTACTAGTCCTAGAGAACAGCACTGAACAGCACTAATCTTACAGTGCCCCAGGGCAACCATGAGTTGATGTATCATGATTAAAAAAGTAATGATAGGGCTCATAAATAATCAATAAGTAGCTCTACATATACTCTGGGGATGGCGGCAAGCTTTAACATCCACGTGATATAAAACCTAATCTCTGCCTTCAGTGAGTTTATAGTCTGGAAAGAGAAATAAGACTTAAGCAGAGAAATCATAAATAACACGCAAATGATGTGATTTTCAAACAAAATGTAAGGCAAAAAAGATTAAGTGTCTGATTTATTCATTCAACTATATTGACTGAATTTGATTGTATACCTAATATGCATACAGATAATAGAAACGATAAAAATTCAAAGAAAGGGGAATCTCTATAGGTTAGACTGTTGTCAGAAAACCCCAAGGAAAGATTTGAACTGTGTATTCTGATGTAGGTAATATATAGATTTGCAAAGAAGGAAGGAAGTGTCCCAGAGGTGGGGAAACTGGTGTGAATCAAAACACATTACCAGGTTACATTTTTCATTTTTATTCACATTCCAAAATGACTTGTGGTTTGATGTGTCTCAAGCCCTAGATTTGTGCATATATATGCTATGGTACTCTCCTTTCCTCCAGCCTTAGGACTGGTTCCTTGAGATTACTGTGTTCTATGATTCTACCCACCCCCCCTGCCTCTTAAGTAACAGGAAAGGGATGGAAGAAACCTGTCCTGAATAAGAGAAAATATAGTCTATAAAATGGCTTGTACTCAAAGTATGCGAAGAGAGAGACACACAAAGAATCTGTTTTGAGTGTTTATTTGCTGAAAAATTTTTAAATCCCTCATGGCAAACAGGCTCATCTAACAAACACAGTCAACACTTCAGTAAAGAGCACATATTTGTACTTGCTTCTTAGCAATTACTTTCATTCGACTTACTCAAAGCTCTTCAAAGACACTGAGCTGGATTTTCCACAGTCCTAAGTCACTCCCTGGAGATATTTTGGATGGTTAAAGAGGTGCATCAATTTTTTCTGGCCACAAGTGGCCCATGTGCTGAATATGTAGTGAAAAGCCAAGAGAAAAACAAAATTTCCCTGAGCTCCAAAGATAGGTGAGAACTCTTCCCTGGGCTAGTCAGGAGCATCAGGCTCTCCACCATCTGTTACTTGGCACAGAAGAAGTAGAATTTTGCATTTTACTTTTTCTGAATCAAAGAAGAATGTCCACCAATAACACTCTTATTCTGAAGTGAGTTATTTCTTCACTATTTAGGCATTGAGTGTATAAAAGAAACAATGGCTATCCTGGGACCAGTCAATCAAAAATATCAACAAAAAAGATGAATCAACACAACCCCATTGATAAACTGTACCCAAAGTTTAGAGATATCAAGTTTTCTATTAATTGTTTTGTTCCTACACTTGGATTTTATTTCTTCTTGCTTAGATATGAGACAGTTTGCAAAGATGATGACCTACTCCAGAGGTCTCCTACAGACATTTCTGAAGTTTGAGATTTATTCAAGTCTGATCTTGAAAGCACCTTGAGGGTATCATTTAACCTTGATAAAACAAATCCAGACAGGTACCCAATGAGAGAATAAGAAATTAAGATCCTCTCCTCCTGCTGGATTTGTGCAGCTGCCCTGTTAAGCCAGGGCAGATTTGCATCATAAGGAGGAGAAGATCTTGTCTTTCAACCAGTTTCTAGAGCAGAAGAAGCGTTAAGATGTATGCTTCATTTTTGCCTTCCACTTCAGTTTGTCATGTCTATTTTACAATCCCCCAAAATTAGGAAATTGGGTAAGAATTTTTTTCAGCTATTTGGTCCAAATATTTATAAACATTGATGAAATTGCATATGACTATGAAAAATTAGGCAAGAATGTGGCAGAAAGGATGATTTTGCACTTAATTTTTGTAGTCTGTGATTCCATAGGGTTTGCTTATCAAAAATCCTTTTAAGCTTCTTAGAATTAAGCTGTCTCATTCCGGAAAATATAATTTTATCAAAATAACTAGTGATAAGACTCATAACTTATTTTCTATATAGGTATTTAAAAGGCATCTACAAATTAGGCTTAACCAGTGTATC
>NW_012144855.1:3416422-3419948 GCF_000956105.1 Propithecus coquereli | reverse complement strand
TGCAATATAATTTGATTTGATTGTTTTTAATAAGAAAAGTTTTGTTCTTTATCCCGGGAATGGTCACTTAAGGAGTTCATATATTTATGCAGATATAGGGTAAACACACCTACTGTTCTGAATTAGGGTATATTTGAGGGACGCTACTAACTGCAGCCCTTGTACTTAGAAATTATTGATAAGGCAAAATAAGATCAACTTGTGGGACCCAAGGATCTTTTAAAATAGAAAGTATTAAGATCCACATTCCTATTCTCTAAAAATTGAAACCAGGGAAATTTTCTAGAGTCTATTAGGTAACCCTAACTACAGTCTGATAGCAGAATATGGTTATGAGAGACCTAAAATAATCAGATCATAGGCCAGTGATGCTGGTTTAATCCTGAATTCAGGGGGAGAATTGATTTCTGAAGAGTATATCCAAAGCTGAAAGACCCTCAGGGCCCAGCATGCCTGGTAGAGTGATTGGGAACAAAGGAACAATCGCTGGGCAAAAAGGGGAACCTAAAGAGCTGGGATCCTGGGAGACCGAGAATACAGATCCTTTGGCAGCACTTAGCACTTGGTAGTGGTGGTGGAGTCAAGTGGAGTCAAGTGGTGGTGGAGTCAAGGGTGGGGCTCAATTTTTCCTTCCTAGAAGAAGGACCACAGCTGCCTACATAGTTGGGCCCAGGCTCCAGTGGACAAGTGTCCATAGGATTGTATGGACTAAGCACCAACAGTGACAACATGATTAAGTTCCCAGGTTCTTTGGATGATTTGGGAAAGAAGAGCATGCTCATGATGGAAGTGCTGGGCACCTTGCCAGTATGACATGGGGGTTCAAGGACTTATGACAATAAAAGGCATGACTGAATTTGTACTGTAACTTTGAGAAGCAAGCCATATTGATCATAAACATAATTTAGATTATTCAGGAGTCTGAAATATTCTTTCTTGGACACTACTGAGCCTCTCCTTGACTATATTATTGGTTTTGAAAACTATTGGGACATGAACCCTATGCATGATAGCATAATTTACGGGATTACATACCAGTGGATTCAAATGAGTTAATATTGGTAAAGACTCAACATGCACCAGACACACGGCTTAAGTCCTATACAAGTATTTGCTATTAGTTGCTGTTTATTTTCTCATGCCATCACGGGTTTGAAAACTGCACACAATGCTCAGTTAAGTCTCTGATGTGTTTTAAAATAGAAAGACATGAAACAATATAGAACATCATAGAAACTCATCAGTCATGCTCTGCTTTGCATGCGCTGGTGAATATTTTCCCATTGATATAGGTAGAATTGAATGTGCTATATATTCTGTTAAGTTGGCACCACTTAATAAAATTTCATTCTATCAATCATTTTATAACAGGCACTGAAATAAGCACAAAAAATTTCTAAATGATTACCTAGGCTACTTATATTTTTTAAATCCACTAAAAATGTGTGTGAGACAGGTGAGAAACTATTTTCTTCCAAATTTTAATTAACTTTCACTAGACAGGTAAAATCATCTCTGGACTATTTATTATACATTATGAACAACCTGCAAGCATCCAAAATGGGTGTAATATCTTTGGTACCGGATAACATATTTTTCATAGTTTGCTTAAGTCCTAAAATTTTATACACATATTTTGTTTTTAAATATATTTTCATTCACAGAAGATAATTATTTCTTAACATTTTCTGAATGCTTGATAATCCCTAATTCTAAATAAGGCCCGGTCTAGTTATTTTAAAACTTGTTTTCAATCTAAGAAGAGAAAATAATCCTGGGATATCAAAAATTCCTATAGTTTTACACACAAGGAAAAATGTTCAGTAACCAATTTAATTAAAAAGTTTTTGATTTTATCTAGCTTATATTCTATATGAATTCGTAAATTGTTCTTACAACTTAGTTTCACATCATAGTAAATGGATGATACCAAAGTAATAGTTGATAAAATATATGTGAGAATAAAGAAATTTTCCCATTAACATAAAATTAAATTAATCTTCCTCCCCAGAAAATATGAATTCCCACCAAGGAGAAGAATGTCACCAAAACACAATACGCAATTTCTAATTTTCTATAAATGGAGGTGCAGTGGGTGTTCCCTTTCCTGCATAAACTTCTGTAGAGTTTCTTAGGGTTCCCTGCCTTTATTTGTGTCCCTTTACAAACCTCATGGCAACAAAGGTGAAATTTCTAAAATGATGATTTGATTGTGTTTCTTTCCTGATTCTAATACTTCACTGGATTCCAATACCCTAGAGAACAAATTCCAAATTCTTCAGCATCACATGCAGAGCCCATCATGATGTAGGTAGATGGACTAGCTTTCCAATCTCATTCCCTGTGATGTCTTTCTCACATTTTATGTTCCAGCAGTTCTGAACAGCTTATAGCATCTCAAGTATACCATACTGTTTACATGTCAATGCCATTGGGCATCTCCTGTTATTTGCACATGATGTTGCCTCTACTAGAATACCCACCTTCTCACGCTCCTGCCTCAAACTACCTATACTTCTTGCAAGCAAAGCCTGTGTCTGATTTATATGTATCCCAAGACCTAGCACAGGGGCACACAGGAGGCACGCCATCAATATCCATTTGATTGACTAGATTCAAGGGGAATACTTTAAAGAATACTTTCTTGCTTTTGTTCCCTTCAAAGTTAAAATAGAAACCCTGAGTTCTCAGCAGGTCCTGTTGTTCCATATGAAAAGACCTTTATCAATACTGAGCTGTTTAACAAAGCAGCTCTTTCTGAAAATATTAAACCATCCTCATTTCCTTAAATTTCCAGAAACCTGCAGTAGCAAGCCTAACAGCAGTGTTTAAGCAAATTGCACAACCTATTTCCATTTCTGAACTTTCATAATTTCTAAGGGCAGATGCAAAAAGAGACAGAAAAATGCTTCTTCAGATAAAGGTTGTGAGCTTGCTTTAAATCACTTAGAAATTCTGCTCTATGGGGCAAAAAAATCATATTGAAACAAAATATTTTTAACAAAAATGGAAATTCTAACATACTATATCCTTCGAAATGACAACGTAATAGTAAATTATGACCCACCAATCTCAGAGGAGCAACGTTATGTCTGAATAAATATAGATTAAATCAATACTCAGTAGTGAGCCTTTTTCATGGAAAATTAACAAGGTAATCGCCCAGGCCCTTGGATGCTGAATCACTTGCTACCTGATGGAGTACTAGTCCTAGAGAACAGCACTGAACAGCACTAATCTTACAGTGCCCCAGGGCAACCATGAGTTGATGTATCATGATTAAAAAAGTAATGATAGGGCTCATAAATAATCAATAAGTAGCTCTACATATACTCTGGGGATGGCGGCAAGCTTTAACATCCATGTGATATAAAACCTAATCTCTGCCTTCAGTGAGTTTATAGTCTGGAAAGAGAAATAAGACTTAAGCAGAGAAATCATAAATAACACGCAAATGATGTGATTTTCAAACAAAATGTAAGGCAAAAAAGATTAAGTGTCTGATTTATTCATTCAACTATATTGA
>NW_012144855.1:3415203-3416267 GCF_000956105.1 Propithecus coquereli | reverse complement strand
AACTGCCTGAGACTTGAGAAAAAGGCATTAGCTAAAATATTAATTTTAAGTAGATGACTATGAGATAAATTTTATTTAATAATAAGTTAAGGGAAAAAATGAGCTTAGGAGAGAGGGAGAGAGAAGTGCCCAGTATACTGAGAAAATAACCAGTTGGGTCCTTAAGTGAGAGACGGGGGAAAAATAGGGATCTTGATCTCAGGGTGCTTTGAGCACCTGAGTCTAAAAATCGAGGCCCCTGGCTTTCATTTCATATGACAAATGATGCTCTTTTGGGGGTACAAAAACCTTTAGCAAGGGCAGGCCTGGTGGCTCATGCTTGTAATCCTAGCACTCTGGGAGGCCGAGGCTGGAGGATTGCTAGAGCTCAGGAGTTCAAGACCTGCCTAAGAAAGAGCGAGACCCTATCTCTATGAAAAACAGAAAAATTAGCTGGGTGTGGTGGCAGGCACCTATAGTCCCAGCTACTTGGGAGGCTGAGGCAAGAGGATCACTAGAGCCCAGTAGCTTGAGGTTGCTGTGAGCTATGATGACGCCACTGCACTCTACCCAGGGCAACAAAGCGAGACTCCAAAAAAATAAAAAGTAAAAATATAAAATAAAAACCTTTAGCAAATCAACACAAAGTGAAATCACTTTGTATAACACTTTTACCTTGACAATTGCCTCCTCACCTCTCAGAATTGCTCTGTAATTTTTGTGGCTTCTGCATCCTTTGAGTCCAGTATTAAGAAAAACACATACACTCATACATCTTGCCCTCTTGCTCCCTTTCTATTATTGCTATCTTTCTCTATAAAAAGAGAAATAAGAACAGGGGATATTGCACGGCTTAAGAGTGTTTTAAAGGCAGCTTAATCTTAATTCTTAAGTAGTATAGGGGAAAAGTATCATTTACAAAGGTAATTATTTGTTCTAATAGGAATTATGGATTTTGAAGTTCAAATCCAGCTCAGGAAGACATAGAATATCTTTAAGGCAAAAAAGATGGATAATCCAAGAAATTCATATAACCTTGCTTGTAGGTATGAAGCTCGATATAATTTGGGATGTTTGCTTTTATT
>NW_012144855.1:3413193-3415153 GCF_000956105.1 Propithecus coquereli | reverse complement strand
AACAGTATTATGCAATAAGACCTACCACTGTTCATTTAACTGTACAGAGCTAGAAAATTCAATCAAGTTACACATCCCCCAGATAATAATTGAATATTGAGAGCTCGATTAGCAAAATAGATAAATTGTTTGGTAGAAGAATAATCCCCTCATAACCATATTATCTTGTTTCTCCACTTTCTCGCACTAGTGCACTGATGTGCTGAAATGAATGCACTGAAATGCTGAATGCACTGAAACTTTTCAAATTAATTGGACTCTCCAAATGCATAGTAGGAGAAACCAACTTCACTGACACATGGTAATCAGCCAAAATGGGATTTCCAGGGTAAAAAGTGTATCTGCCTCAATCGCATCCTTGATGTAGGCATGCAGCTTTGTGGTTTATCTCATTGACCCAGCTATTGAACCAATACAAAAGTGGAGAAGGGAAATGAGGGAGATCAAGAAAGAGGAGGAGCAAGAGGAGAAGCAGGAAGAG
Organism: Propithecus coquereli; assembly: GCF_000956105.1. Taxonomy (NCBI): domain Eukaryota; kingdom Metazoa; phylum Chordata; class Mammalia; order Primates; family Indriidae; genus Propithecus; species Propithecus coquereli. The sequence goes on along the minus strand of NW_012144855.1, from coordinate 3,414,672 downwards.
GTAGGGGGAAAAAGCAAATCCAATGAACTCCAAATCCCAGATCAAAATGAAACATAGAAAGGGACTGAGAGTCATCCATGGACCTTGTCTTGCGCATTCTCCAGACTTGCTGAATGATAAATATTTATAGAAATGGCATAAGGTACTCATGTATACATGTTGCCAAAAGGTGAAACTGAGCCTCCTGGAAGCAATGTTTAATCAGAAATTATGCTCAGGAATGCAAAGAGGATGGCATGTTAAGACAGCCTAGCTAATAATATGCACTCACTCAATGATTTATAATAGACCAATGGTAACAAACAACACCAATTCAATTTATTTAACTGTCTGTGCACCTCTTCAGGGAAAGGAAGACAATAAACTTTGGTAGGCTGATAAATGATTTGTACTTACTTGTGTTAAATTGTGCATGATTATTTCCCCGGATATTCTAATAGGAACAACCTCAGCAAGTGGAATGTTTGGAATCATCTGTGTCTGAATTCAGGCTAGCTTGACACATTACTAAGAATGTTAAAGTAGATTAGACTATATGGGAATTACTGTAGCAGTGAGCCTGATATACTAAATGTAGAATGATTATAGGTAGCTCTTGGTTCCAAATAAATGTTTCCTGAATATCTACTTGTACACACACACACACACATTAAACAATTAAATAAACTCATTATGTTCATTCAACAAGCAGCTATTAGACATTTCCTAGGTGTTGGGGAATGTACTAATTGCTAGGAATAAATTAATAAAACATTGTTCCTGTCTTCAGAGAAAAGAGAAAGGAAAATATAATTTATTGTGCATCTGTTATGTACCTAGCATATGTGATCACAACAATACTGTTGAAGTTGGTACTGTTTTCCCCATTTTACTGACAAAGAAACTAGAGTTCAGGAAAACTAAGTGATTGCTTACTGTCGATTACCCAGTTATAAATAGCAAAGTCAGTATTTAAACCAAGATCTGTCAGGCTGCAAATTCCAATCTCTCTTCTCTATGTTGCTGTTAGTTTAAGCAGGGAAGATGTTTTGTAACAAAACATTTAAAGTGATATAATGAAAATGTGTACAAGTAAAGTAATGGCAAAAAGGAAGAGTAGTAAAAATTCCACTTCGGGTAAAAGAAAGGGGAAAAGATCTGAGAAGTCTTCTCCAAAAAGGTAATATTGAGCAGTGTGTTTAAGAAAGAACAGCAGTTCTTCAGTGAGTACTGGGGCACACAGTGCTATGCCCCTACTTAACCCTTTACAATTCCTAAAATACAGTACACTCTTCACCTTCTTTTCTCTTTGTTCATGCTATATGCTTTGCCAGAAACATTTTGTCCTTTCTGTCTGCCTGCTGAATTCCTAGATTTAAATCTAACGGACTTAGAGACATGGAAATTTATAGACATTTGCCCAATGATTTATTCATTCAGCAAATATTTATGAGACCCTACTTATATACCAGATACTGAATATTTAGAGACAAAAACCAA
>NW_012144855.1:3411153-3413143 GCF_000956105.1 Propithecus coquereli | reverse complement strand
TGATAAGACTCATAACTTATTTTCTATATAGGTATTTAAAAGGCATCTACAAATTAGGCTTAACCAGTGTATCGGTCCAAGCAAAATGAAGAAAACATTACTCAACCCAGGTATCTCAATAGAGGAAATGTAAATATGGATAACTATTTAAAGACATGATGGAAGAGCTAAAAACAAAGCAAACAGGAAATAACAGCAGCAGGAAGTTGCTACCACTTTTAGGGCAGGTAACAAATGGAGTAGATGATGTCATCAAAGGTAAAGAGCTCCACATGTGTGCTTTGCAAAGAGAAGGGACTGTGGTAGGAGTGGCTTTCTGACATCTAGAACCATACAGGAGATGTAGCCACTGCCTTAAACAGCACTAGAAGCACCACTAGCTTCTCCCCAACTCCTGCATGCCAATATCCTGGCATTGCTTCCCGTTGGCCAAACCTAATCGGAAGCCAGTGGGAAAGGGAGCCTGGGAAATGTGGTTGTACATATCAGGCCCTCTGTGAAATGGAGCCAAGCAGGGTGGAAAGGGGGACTAGATCTGAGAGCAACTAGGCAATGTTATCATAGTTTATCCTGTTTTCTCTTCAGCATCAATCTTTACCCTCTACTGTATTTAAGTCTCACATAGCAGAAACTGCTTGTAGCTGCCTATTATGATGGAACCATCCTTCACAAAAACTAAGATATCCTAACTCTTACCTTCAAAAATGGAGAGAATGTCCCATCCATGTTAATTTCTCATCTAGCTCAGTCAAAATCCTACCAGAGTACTCTATAACCTAAAAACTAAATTGTAAAATTAAAGATAACACTTCTTACATAAAATAGTAGAAGGGAAATGGGGAAAAGGAAAATGAGTGGTTAATACTGTCAACATCTTTCAGCCAAAGATCACCAGTTGAACAAGATGAACAATCTGGGTTTGTATTATTGCAGGGAGGGATAATACACACCACAGAGAATACAACATAGGGATATAGGGCCTTAGAAAGAACATGTTATAGGATAGGATTTGGGCTCCAGTTGGGTGATTTGAGGAGGGTGTGAGGAAACAGGGGATCGCCACAGATAGAATGCTGTCAGAAAGCGTCCTGACAATTCTGTGATGGGGTATCTCAGGAAAGCTGTAAGGAGGGTAGACTAGAATGAGGACAGATCTGTAATTGAAGCAGAAGTCGCTAATAGTATCTTTGAGATGGAGATGTTTGGCAGTTTGTTGCTTGCTCAGTGACTTTGCTTTGGTCTCACTCTATTATGGTCTCAGAGTGATCTTGTCTGATATTGATGTTCCATAAGATTGTTCACGTCCAACAGAAAAACAACAAAGCCTAGCTGTGAACATCAGACCAGTTATCAGATATTACATGCTGCTTTTTTTATTTCTTAGTATACACAGACCTTATGTCATAATTTATATATAAAATAGCATATCCTTTCTGGTCTACCTTCTAGTAACTGATCATGAGATTAGTTTAAATAGTTTAAATCGTATCATGACAGATACTATTTAAACACATCCTTTCCCCACCATCCATTTCATGCTGCCCTTGACCTTAGCCAGCACTTTGGCAGTAGAGATTCTTTACCTGGCAGAATGACCTACCACAAAGTGACCTTCTTTGAAGAGGTTAAGCCTTTAGTGGTTCCACCTTTACTGTATTGTTCTAATTTCCTGTTGACTTTTACTACTTCACATGGATGTACTAAGTGCCCAGCGAATCCTGTAGGTTCCAGACATCTCCATGTGCAAGAGCAATGCAACTTTTCCTTGTCAATTGGAATCAGTTATCCCGGCCAGGTTAGTAACCTCTCTATATGTTGGTTCGGTGACATAAAAAAACCCAAAATAGCTACGTGGTAATCACAACTGCAATTCAATTCAATAACTCATCTTTATGCCACCCCATACACCCCCAGAGGAAGCATTCTTACCTAGTAACAAAGACCTCTAAAACATGTATTAATAAAATAGATGATATTTTATGGGGATTTA
>NW_012144855.1:3396545-3409918 GCF_000956105.1 Propithecus coquereli | reverse complement strand
TAGACTTGAACTTGAGGCCCTGATGAGCCAGAAAAGGGCACCGCATAGGGGACTGGTTTGAAAAGATTGGCATTTTTCAAAAGTTATTTGGATTACAAGTTTCCTTTTCATTATGCAAATATACCTGAGAGAGTGAAGTCTTTGTCATTCACAACTTGCTGTGAGTTATTTTGATCAGGTAATCAGAGGACAGCTGGGGAGGACTAGGTTTTGAGGTGGAGGTGGACAGTGCCCAAAAGAGATTTTGTCTAGAGCCCTGCTGGCTAGAAAATTGTACCTGTCATCAAGTGGCATATATCTAAGTGTTTAAGGCCAAAATGCACAATTTTGCCTCAGGATATGGTCCTAATACAGCTATCCAGGCTCTATTTTTTAAAAAATTAATCGATTATGGGATTAGAATAATTGGAATGTGATTCAATAAAAAATTATTATGAGTGAGGGACCCTATCCATACAACATGGCTCAGAACAACACCTAATCTAACCTGCTCACACCACTTCTTCAAAAGAGTAAACTTTTCCCTGATCAAAAGCTACTACATATACTGCTGTCAAGAGGGAAAGGCCACTATACTTTTAAAAGCAGAATTTTAAAGAACAAAGCCAGGACTTCTCTGTAACTTGAACTGTCTTTTCAATCAGTTACTCTGGTAAAGTTTAAGAATATGTAACTTACATTTTAAAAATATTTTTTTCTACCTGGCTCTGTGCACAATGGATAGCACATTGGACTTCTGAAAATATTTTTTCTCATTTACTTCCTATACATCATTTCCTGAAAAAAGGAAAATGTCTCCATGATATCTTTATAAGCAGCTCTAGTTCTGAATTGGTAATTTGTGCATCTAGATTATGCTCAGCAAAGCATGAATCATATAGATCACATTATGTGATTATGCAAATGCACACTAAATATACAATTATAAGTATATATGGGCAGTGAAATTTAATTATTATGACTTAGCTTATTTGCTGAGTGCAGTTTTATTAACTGAGCATCCACAGATGTGTTTCCTCTCTTGATTCATTTACATGTTAATACTATGTAGAAATGATAAATTATTGTAACAGCAGATGATAAAAACAGATGGAATAAATATAATTGAACCCAAGATGATTTACATAGGTTTGAATTGAATAGTTCACATATTTTAGCCAGTTTTAAAGATTTTATTCTTGTATTGTGGCTATTCAGGAAGAGCTTCACAAACAGACACACAAAGACATCCAAACGAGTCAAGGGCATTTTAAAATGCATACTTAAAGACTATTAAATAGCTCTTTAAATTTTAATTATATTTGAAAAAACAAATATTAAAAGAAAAAAGTGGTCAAAAATATCAGACATAGTTACCTAGAGATTATAAAAATTACCAATAAGTGCTGAGTGAAGTAAACATTTGAAAAATTACTAGATATAATTGAAAATCTCGGCTACTTATAGATTGCATTGTTCCCTGAAGGGCTGCATTCTTCACTTAAATAATTGATAATCTTTCCAAAGAAGAAAACTAAAACCATTAGAATCACTTCATTTCATCCCCAAATAGCATTTATATGTGTATATGTGTGCATGAATCCCCAATTCTTTTAATGGATATAGATTCGAATTGACACACATGACTATTACTTTCATTTGTTTGAAATTACATCAAATAAAATTGAGATTACATTAAAAAATCAATATTTGGGGCATCAAATTTCTGTAGTGTCCAAAAAAGTGAAGAAAACTTGTTCTTGTTTGTCAAAAAAGAGGACACAAGGAATAGGACATGAATTAGTTACCAGAAAATAATTGTTCAGTGATCTGTTGAAAGCCTCCCTTCCCCCATCTATCTCATATGGTATTCCTAGCAGAATCCTCCTTTAGCAGAAAGTAGAAGGTTATAAACGCATGGACTTCAAACTACTTTTACTCTCCTTGAACAATTGTTTTAACCATAATTCATCTCTCAGGTGATATCCTCAAACTTAATACTTCTAGTTTAATGTCCAAGGTGCCAAAATAAAGAGCCTAAAATCATTGCATTTTCAAACATTAAGTTATTGTATAGTCAAAAAGCCAAATTGTTTTTAACATTAAAACAGATATTTCTATTTAAGGCCACAGGGCAGAAAAGGATTTTTCATCCCTACCTTGCCTTTGGGACTCAGAAATACATAAGAGCTGGGCTTACCCCTTCGGGTTGAAAAGACCAAGTTTATCTGATGCAAGGTCAGCAAGGCTGACCAATATTGCAATGCCATAAAATGGGGGCTTCTTACACTACACCAGCTAGGGAAGAAGGGCGTGGTTGCAGACCAGTCAGCTGCAAAGTACTATAATTTAATTAGAAGAAGCAGAACTGAAGTGAGTGAGACTCGCCACTTGGCTGTCAACAGATGGGAGTTTTTGTTTTATTTTGTTTGAAACTTTCAAGAAATTTTAAAGCAAAGCAGATACAGTGAAAATATTCTTATTACAGAAGGAATGATAATTAATATTTACGCAATGAAATCACATATTACACCCTTGGCCGCAGTCATCATTTAAGTATAGTGGTATATTTTTTTAATATCTAATTACATTTCTGAAATAAAAGGACTAATGCAATGTGGAAAATGAAGGCCACAGCTCTACCCATACCCACACCCCAAGTCTGCATTCACATTCACTGGCACCCCCTGCCTTCACCACTTTTTCATTCTTCTTTGCGTCATCAAGAAGCTGCTATTATGATAAAAAGTAAAACCAGAATGGTTGTGATGAGTCAGATACAAAAACTAGCTAACTAAAGACCTCCTGAACACCTTAAAACCTGATCATTGTTATGCTATAGATTCAACCAAAGGTCTTAACAAATATGTACTTGCTGGCATATCTTTCCTTGAGTAACCACAAGAAAGTCTTAAACGCTTGATAAAATCTAGGTGTTTGAACACTCATCTGTATTATATACTATTAAGCCACTGCTATTGGTAACAATACAAATTATTCATCTTCATAAATATTTTTATAAGAGCAAGTCTACACTCTCTAAGGTTGATTTCCAATAATTTTTATGCCCATAACGAACTAAAATTATTTGTCCCCAAAGTGCTCTCACTTGTTATGTTCATGTAAAACATGTATAAAGTGCACAATTCTCTGTCAATAGTCTTACTACCCCAGGTAAATTACATTTGATGGTGATATCACATTAACTTTGTGCCAGTGTTCAAAAGCCACTAGATTTAGGTCTCTGCCCAGCTTTTGAGCTTCTGTTGTTGTAACAAGTTCTTCAGCACTTTTATTGATTTCTATTCAGAGAAAATTGTTTTTGCTTCAGATATCTTAGCTCTACATCTTCTGTGATTTGACATGTTAGTTTTTCTTGGCTATCTGAGCCCTTTAATTTATCAGCATTTTGAGATTTTTTTTTAATCCCTACAGAAGACCAAATGAGACTCAACTCACTCATGGTCAGCAGATTATGGACAGCCACATGCCCGTGGTAAGCTTCCATATGGGGCATTTCATCCCAAATTAGTTGTTCTATGAAACCTTGAGTGAAACCAGGGACATAATTCTATAAATCTGTTTTGTATTTCAATCAGATGCATATCTGTTGGCTGATCCATTACCTTCAACTTAGCTATAAAGAAACCGTCCTGACTCTTCAAACTCAGTGATACAACTTGTGTTTATTGTGTTAATATTATATCTTTGCGGGTGTGTGGTGAGTGTTTGATATGCCTGATTTCATGGCCTGACCATTGGCCATCTCCAGAATTGATTTCTCAATGTCCTCCTGCTACATTATACTACAAAATCCTCTGGCCACCTTCCCTTCTTCTATCAAAGGAGCTAATTCCTACTTTCATGCCTTTACAGTCACTGCTTCTGGAAATCTCTACTCCAAAATCTTCCACACTTGCACCTTCCTACCATTTAAAGCTCAGATGAAAGGTCACCTTCTCAGTGGAGTCTTGCTTGATTCTCATTCTGAGATATCACCCCCACATGCCCATCACACAAACAAGGAAGTTTCCAGAGAAACTACTGGATTAGTAGGGGGTTGCCAATAGACCTTAAAAATGACTAGCAGCTTATTCTAACAAACATGCCATTAATTTGTTAGGCCACAACTCTGAACATTAATATAAGGTTAAAATCTTTGTTTATTCATAATATGGTCTTGAAGTACCTTCTGTAACAGAATAAAAATCGATATCATTTTCATGATGAGGGCACTTAATTTTAATTCTTTACAAAACAGCATTCTGTGTAACAACTTCCATGAGATAAGGGATGAACCTTAAACAATTTGTGAAGAAATCTGGCACTGTGCCTGGGACACAGTAGATGCTCAACAATGCTTGTTGATTGACTACACATGTAGCACATTTTAAAAGAACAATTACATTCTCTGACAGGTTCAGGGTTATTCAAGTCAACCTTGTAGTATGAATCGAAGAGGGCTGAAATGAGCAAAACCTCTCCTGTCAATTTGGAGTCATTTCCTTGCTTTCTACCAGGGACCTCTTTTTAAAATTCAAAGACTTCTGGAAATTGTAGCAAACCCCTGTTGGGTGGTGTATTTCAGGCTCTCTTATGCAGGAAATCAATAATAGGGCTCCTGGCAGCCAAGCGTCTATTATGTCATTTTGCACTAACTAGTCAAGCCACACTTTTTCTTCCAGGAATTTTAAATTCTCATCTAAAAGACACGAAAACTTAGATTTTTGAAACTTGGTCAGGTAAACAGCAGAGTCATAGATCTATCCAATATAGCAGCCATTAGTCACAAGTGACTATGTAAAATTAAATTTAAAACTCAATTTATTAAAATTTAAAATGCAATTTCCTCTGTTGCATTAGCCACATCTCAAGTGCTCAATATTACAGAATTTCTATCATCACAGAAGATTCTATTAGACAGAGGTGATTTAGAACAGGGTTCAACAAACTGCAGCCCATGGACTAAATCTAGGCCCCTGCCTGGTTTTATATGATCCATGAGATTAAATGATTAGGGGAAAAAAAGAAGAAGAATAGCTTGTGACATGTGAAAATTATGTGAAATTTGAATTTCAGAGTCCACAAGTAAAGTTTTATTTGAACACAGCCATGCTCATTTAATTTACATATTGTTGATGGCTGCTTTTGTGCTACAGCTGCAGAGTTGAGCATTTTTGACAGAAAGCATATGCCCAACAAAGTCTAAAATATTTACTACCTGGCCCTTTACAGAAAAAATTTGCTGGCCCCCTGCTCTAGAGGGAGGCACTAATGTCTCCAAAGCTGCCTTGACATTTTGCCAGATTCTGAGAGTTTATGAAGAGACCAGGTAATACTTCTACTGAGGTGTTAATGACTTGTCTGATATGCAGAATGGATTTTCATTTCTGTGTTGAAGATTGGAAAGGAGAAGGAAAAGCAAATTGATGGGTGTTAGAGCACCATATTTTACCACACCGACCATGGTGTATACTCAGACCTGCCACTGACAGGAAAAAAAGCAGTAAGAAAACAGAAGCCCTAGAATTTCTCTAGTCTAAACAAGGAGCTCCTTGGTCCTCTCTGCAAGAATTCTGCTAAATTCCCTTTAGGTGGGCACAGCTCTAACTCTCCTGCAGCTGCACAGCCAGACAGATGAGCCAGAGCCGATGGCATGATTAGGCTGCAAACCAGGTGTAAGTGCAATCAGAGTGGAAAATACGTGACAACATCCTCAGTGAACTGTGAGCTCCTCCCTGCACCGAAAGGGGCATGTTGATTGTATGGGAGTGTTTCTTAAAGAGATTTCATTACATAAGGGTAATTGTCACAAGTCAAGGAATGTCCAGGGTCACCCACACTATAGGAGTTACATTTTACTGGGACTTGCCATAAATTGACGGAAAAGGGGATCCCAGGCAGAAGGACACAAGAGATCAAGATCGAGTTCCTCAAACGGGTACAGAGAGGAAAGTGTTCAGGGGCTCAGAAGGGAGGCTCTGGGTCACTTGCTATTACAAGTAGTTCTTGGTCAGGACTCTCACACAGAAGACTCTAGAAATTCTTCTCTCTAGTAGTGAGCCTGAAAAATCACATTTCATTTTCTCAAGGAAGCCAGTTAATCCATTTGCCTCTAGCTCTAATACAATCTCTTTGGCAATGCCGGGTAGGACTGCATGACATCAGATGGCCTGAATTTGAATCCTGCCTCCACCACCTATTAGCTGCCTCATTTTTCTCAGCTGTAAAAGGGGTACCAACTTGTAAATTTGTTTTGATTAATACTTAAGATAATTCAAGTAAACATTTACCACTGAGACAGGCAAAAGCAGTCAATAAGAATGCCAATGTAGAAGACATTGCTAATGGCCTGGCCAATGCCCATCTCTCCCTCCACTTTCTTTGCAAACAGATTCCTGAGAATGCTCAGTCAGTGCTCACTTCCAAGCAAAGGACTGTGATCAGTTTAGAGCAATTTTGACAATCTGTTCCCCACTTTCTTAGGCTCTCTTGCGCAGTTGGAGTTTGCATTTGCTCCAGTCCTAGCCAATGAGATCTTAGCAGAAAGTTCTTAGATATGAGCTTTTGCCTTCTCAGACAGAAGGGGGCAATGAAATAACACACATGAGGGAAAGGCCACAAGAATCGCAGAGTCACAGCCCTGACACCCCTATGCCGCTGAACCTAGCTTACCTAGGTTGAGAAAAATAAACCTCTACCTCTTGTGCATTATCTTACTTTTAGATATTTCTAAAAATGAATTAGATATAATAAAGGTACCTAAATTGTACTTATGATGAAAAATTATTTTTAATTTCCCTAGAAATTTGCTAGTCACCACTATGGGAATGGGAAAAGAAAGAAGTAAAAATTGTCTACTAGAGTTTCTTTGCATTACAGTTACACCCTGGGAAATTATGTCTGTAGTCTCTGCTTCTCTCCTGCCCTGCTAGAAACCTATTATACAATGCCATGGAGAGGGAGTCATGACTGCCACAAGGAGCCTCATTTTCGTCTAGTTGGGAGACAGGTACAAGGACAAGGAAAAGTAGCTAGTACCTAACGCTTTTTTGAGTGCTTACTATATGCCAGGAACTGTTCTAAGAGTATTACACATATTGACCCATTTAATACAATTATCCACTTATATCAGTATTATTACAAACTCCATTTTAGAAATGGAAAAACTGAAGCACAGAGAGTTAAATAACTTGCCGAAGGTCACACAGCTAGTAAGTGACTAGGATTCAAATTCAAATACTGAGTCTACAAACGTAAGTACTACATATTAGTGCCTCTCCCTCTAAGGATAGTGGCAACATGCCCACACTCAGCAATATAAGGAGGTAGAATTGATCTGGTGCATTGATCTGGAAAGCCTTTTGAAAACCACAATCTCAAATTTAGCCAAGTCACTCATTTATCTAGCTCTTCAAGGTATAGCCAGTATATGAGGAAACAGGGCAGTCAATTTAGAAAGTCAGACAATCTAAATGCCTACAAACAACTAGAAGAGAGTAGGTGTTTAGCTTTGAAAAGAGTAAAGAAAAGGCCCGTCCAAGAGGACAGAAACATACAGGGAGACAGAGACATAAAAATAGCAATCCAGAATTTAGAGGCATTGAGTAATATTTGTCCACACTGGTACCAGCTCTCTTGGCTGTCAGGACATGGCTCATATTCTCACGTTTTTCCCTCGCAAATACTGGCTAGAAATCTGCCCACCACCAGCACTCTCAGCGTCTAACCTGGGTAACTGCCCTGTCTGCCTGCTTAAGCAACAGTCTAGAAATAGAGCAATCTGAAGTTCATCTGATCTTACATAATCCTATCATTGAGGAGCAGAGACACAGCATGAGTGTGGGCTAAATTGTCTTGTTTGGAATGAATAACAGGGTTAAATAAGACAATTGTAAAATGCCCTTTTTATATTTTATCTGGAGTAAATTACATATAATCTCATTTTAAGAGAAAGAGAAGGTTTAAGATCTGTAAAAGCAGCTTTTGTTTCTCTTGGCTCTTGGTAACCATTGCAGTATTCCTAATGCAAACTAAATTCCCATTTGTTAGCATACATCATCTTGATGAAGATGCAAACTATTGAGTTCTTACAATGTGACAGGCACAGAGTAAAATCATATTAACAAAGAAAGAGATGTGCCCCATATCCCTTCTATTTCTTTCTAGTGCTCTTAGGAGTAGAAACTAATTTTTATGCTAGTGTGTTAACGTGTCTGGTATTTGCCTGTACCCATGAAACAGAACCATGAACTCTCTGGTAAGTACAATAATGGTAGAGTTATCTCTACCAGAGAGGGCCTCTTTGGAAAGTAATTATCATTCGAATGGAGAAATGATTGATGACTGAGAACAATAAAGTGTTTAAGGCAGGGGCTCCAAAAAGGGAAGGCTGACTTTTAAAAGCATTTGATAAAAGCCTGAAGGATTCGCCCCACTGATCTACTCTTTCTTCCTTTAAAACACCCATCCCTTCCTTTATTTCCTGTCATCCCCAGGACCATCTAATGCCTTCAGGGATGTACACACACACACACACACACACACACACACACACCCTCAATAAGGACTATCTCCATCCACCCAAACCCTTCCCCCAAAAACACAGATTTAGAGAATTAAAAAGTATTTTCTCCCCACATCCACATCAAAAACAAGTCCACTGGATTAATGTCATCACTAAATTGCCTGTTCAGTGGGTGATAACTGTTCTGAAGGAAACTGTATGCATGTATTTTACTGATCACCTTTAAAAAACCCAGCAACCTACTGAATTTCCACAACTTTTTAAGGAACAGAAACAGGTTCTGCTATCCCAAAGCATAACAGGCCACACTGGGTCTATTGTTAAGAGCAGTGGGGGAACACAACTACCTACTTCAAGAAAAAGACACCACCCAAATGCATGTCAATAAACCAGATAAAAAACAGACAAATTGAAATCAGATCCCTTTTGTTCCTTGACACCAAGAAAAGCAAAGGAGTACAGGGTCACGATGAGCATGATTCTCTCATAACTCTGGAAGAATGACACTGAATGAGATATGAAGAGAGCCTGTGGCAAAATGGAACACAGCTTTATCTTCAATTTTTTTGTGTGTAGGGGGTGGTGTTTCCTTCATTGCAGCTCTGTGACCTGTGACCATTACTTGGTCCAAAGCCTTGTGAGCAAGGTCATTTCCTGACAACACAAAGTATTTTTCACACTCACTCAGTAAAAGTCTCCGACTCTCATGGAAATGAAAGGAGCAAATCAAGAAGAAAACTACAGGTGGTTACATGGTTCACCTCTCCTCTGGATTTGAAACAATTACTTTGTGTTCAGGTTTTCCTCTCCTTTGGCAGTGCCACTTGCCAGAAACTCTCAATAGAGCAGAAGAGAAGCAAAACTGTCAGCTGCAATAGCAGGCCACAATAGATGAATAATATATTTCTAAATTAATTGAGTAAGAACATTTGGCCATGTCTGTCAGGTTTATTTTATTGTATGATTTGCAGGCCAATAATGAAGACTGAGTTATTAATTATAAGATTTGCATTCCTCCACTCTACCATAAAGCTCATACAAAAGCTGTCTTTTTCTACATAGAAATAAGGGTTCGAATGCATGATGGGAAAAAAAATGGGCTGGCAAACCCTGAGTCTTCCTAACTAGTATTTTTAAGGACAAAGTTCCTCCTCAAGTCACCAAAAGCTATCAATGACAAATTTCAGCTCCTGGCCTCACAATTCTAGATGTTCCATTTCCTGCACTACAGGCAGGAAAGAAAACGTGGTGTACTTTTTCATACATGAAGAAACCCATGTCAAGTCCCTGTCACTTGAGATATGTGCTGAGAGCCATGTTGCAGTGTAAATATTAGTTTGGGCTAACTCCCAAGTATAACGGATTGACAAGTGTGAGACAACAGATTGAGAACAGACTATAAATTACAGCCCCAAACCACAGAACAAAATGAATCTAACAGGTTCATAGCTAGAAAGAACTCAGGGTGCTAGCCTCAAAAGCCTTTTGATGCAACATGCTGAACCATTGCATAAACCTCCGTTTACCAGCACTGACTCATTGCAGGACAAGCCATAGCTTTAGACAAATGTGCGGGGTAGACTAATCGTGGTAGACCAAAGCATAGGGTTGACTGCTGCCAAGAGTTTAGAACAACACAAAAGAAAAAAAGACACAGATTGTTCCTGGCGAGAGGACTTCTTTGGGCCAGAGGACTATCCAAGAAGATTCATCCTATCCAAGTCCAGAGGACTATTCAAGAAGTTGGAGTTTGTGAAGAGGCTAGATTTTCAAACTTCAGCCACTGGTCAAAGAAAAAGGTTGAGTAGAAAACAAGAATTCATATTTTAAAAAGTGACTGAAAAAGAAGAATATCTATTTCAGTGGTTCTTAAACATATGTGCTTACAAATCACCGGGAGTGCTTGTTAAAACTCAGACAGTGGACCCCAGCTGATTAGGAGGCCCAAGTTGAGGCCCTAAACTGTACACATCTAATAAGTTCCCAGATGATGCCAAGGCTACTGGTCTGGAGACCACACTCCAAGCACTGCTCATCTCCAGGGACTGTCCTGTGCATTGCAGGATGATTGCGGCATCCCTGGCCTGTACCCACTGGCTGCCAGCAGCAACCCTTCTGAACGTGACCACCGAAAATGTCTCTGCAAGTGTGAACCCCTCATCCTCCCAAATGTTCTGCAGAGGGGAAAACTGCCCCTTGAGAATCACTGATCTAGACAGATGGCAAAAAAATATTATTTTATCTCTGAATTCAACTTTTTCTAATTGTTTAAAAGTGAAGAGTTTTACCTTGGTCTTATTTTTATTTTTCTGACAATCTATTTGATAACTGTAAATATTTTTCTTTTATTTAAATGTCAGCACGACGGGGCAGATTTTTTAGACTGAGAAAATAAGTTCAGATTTATTAGGCTACAGAGAACATAAAGCAACTTTTGGCTATCTATTCTATGACATATGGTCCTCCCTAAATCTCAGATATTTGGGCATGATTGAGATGTATTTCCTAAGGTACTTTTATATTCAAATATTTTATCCACCTCCCTAGAGTAAGCAATACAGAATAGATTCCAGAGTCGCCTTAAACCAGGAAAATAATGCCAAACACAAGCATGACAAAAAGAAAAAATTAACATACCCTGGGCAAAAATAATCCCTGAGTGATATAATTAACACGGACATGTGAAATGCCTCAGGAAGGAGGTGACACATAGACATTAAAAGCAAATAATAAGCAACGGTTCATACACAAACTTTTTATTTAAAAAAATAAATTTTGTGTGAACATACACCTTTGGGACAGAGACACTACTGAACACATTAAAAACTCCAACTGCCTGCAAGAAATACAAAGTGTAAATATTTCTTCTTTAGAGTTCATGCAAATGTTAATTTAATTTTAAATTTAACATTAAAGATTTAAAAGATTATTGTTTAAAAAGGACACAGAAAGTCATTCCAGCAGCTCAAAAGCCAAAAGCAGTCAGGATCGTCTATTAATCTCTCTATCCTTTCTGGCACAAATTTCTGTTTGTGTTTGCTAGAAAAAACTAATAAGGGATTTCGTTAGAGTCTTAGTGTCATGAATTATGGTAAAGGCAGCAGGAACTCCATCTCTAGTTCAATGTCTTCCCAAGCACTCTTTTTCTTTTTTTTTCTTTACTTCGGAGTGCTGCTATGTCCTAGATTTGTTATATTTTCTGGTATTTATTCAGACTGTTTAGTGTAGATCAATGTGTGCCAGCCACACACAGAAAAGCCCTATGAGATTAAACATATCAAGCCATGATTTCAACAGATGTCCTAAGATGTGCCCCTAAACTACCGTTTGATGACCTTTTAAGGAGGAGAATTTAGGAGAGAGACTTAATTTTGCTTCCTACATAATACAGATTAGCCACAAGGCCTAGAAAGAGTGGTAGAGTAGAACAGAGAGCTTTATGCAGGAGGAATTTGTTAGACTATTGAGAAAGAATAAGACAGCAGTGGATCAAGAGACCTAAACGAGACTTAGACACTCCAACTCCTCTCTCCTAGATCATAATCCAGTGATGTGGAACTGAAAGTCAAAACTTATTCACATTTGTGGTTCAAAATAATGGTTACCAACAAGGCAGGTGGAAATAAGGGAGAAAAGGTAAGAGAACCAGGCCTTTGTGTTAGTCTGTACCTCTTCAAACTGCGAAAGACATATTTTATACATACTGGGCAATTGAATTATTTTTAAATATCTTGTTTTATTTAAAAAACAAATTAAGAATTCTAAACAGGTCTTTTATTAGACATACCTGGACCTCAGTGGATCCTAGTAACCACCAGGTCACTATTAATATATTTTTTTCTGGGGAGAAAAAGTTAGCAACTATTTGCAACACTATACTGAATGAGTTTCCTCATATCAACGAATTCTCCAACACTCTGGACACTAACTGAGTGTCCTACAATTCAATTCAATTTTGACACTACCTGGAGCTAGTGTGAGAATCTGTAGGTTTAAGGGCTCAGGCCCACAAGACTGTCCCCACTTCAGACTCCAGTCACACATATTGGGTCCCCAGGTTCCCATACTTCTGGCTGACTTGGCTATAAATCGGGGATACCCAGGACATCAACACTGCACCCACAGTCTCAAAGTTTTGCTAGAAGTGTTTGCAGAACTCAGAAAAAATAGTTACTATTACCAGTTTATTACAAAATATACAACTCAGGAACAGCCAATGGATGAGATGCATAGGACAAGATATGGGAGTTGGGGGGCAGGAAGGCAGAGTTTCCATGCCTTTTCCAGGAATGCCACCACCCTCCCAGTACCTCCATGTGTTCACCAACCTGGAAGTTCTCTGAACCCCACCGTTGAGGAGTTTTCATGGAGGTTTCATTACGTAGGCATGATTAATTAAATCATTCATTATTGATAATTGAACTCAATCTGTGGTTGCTTTCCCTGCCCCAGAGGTCAGCAGGTAGTGCTGACTTTCTAATTACATCACCAACTTTCTAATTACATCATCTTTCTGGTGACCAGCCCTTATCCTGAAGCCATCTGTCATCTCTTTAGCATACAAAAGATACTCGAGCTGTGTGCCAGGATCCACAGACAAAGACCAAATATATATTTCCCATTTTACCACAAGTAATTACCAGATAGAGAGCTATGGAATTTACCTCCAAGTTACATATGCACCACATCCAATAAGTCCAATGTTCCATTTTCATCTTTGAATCTGCTCTGTGAAATGACAGCCTATGGGATATTAGATGTTAAGAAAAAAAAATAGTTATATTTTCCAATGAGATTAATCTCTGGAATAAAAAAATTAAAAATATTTCTTTACAGGACAAGTTTTCAGACCTTTAATATCTTACTA
>NW_012144855.1:3392403-3396350 GCF_000956105.1 Propithecus coquereli | reverse complement strand
TGTTGGGTATGTAAGATTAGTGCTGAAGAAAGTGGGAATTTTGTCTCTGTAAGGTTTTCTGGATTGGACTCAGAGGTTTTTAACTGCTTTAGTCAATTATTCATTCCTTAAAGCCTGGGGTACCACACCAAAATTGTTTAATTGAGTTGAAAAAGGTTATTTACAGTATTTTCCACATAACTGACTTTTTCAGCCAACTGATTTGCATATAGTACAACATTGCTAATTTATACTAATGACTAAAAGAACACTGGAGATTACAAATTTAAGAATTAGCAAGTACTAGAAGTGAAAGCATGAAATTAAAAGCAATTAGAGCTGTCTCATCACAAAAGGGACTTGATTAGTCCATGCTTATTATTTATGGTAGTGATTTATAATATGCCATCATCTATTTTGTAATGAAATCTTCATGATGTGACATTTTATTATCATCCTACAAGAAAGATGGACAAAGCTGCCAGAGAGTTGGTAAAGCTTGTCAGCTTTCCTGATGGATCCACTCGTTTACTCAGCACTTACTGTACTATGCTTCTATCCCATGCAAATTACCTTCTTCAAGCACAATTTTATTGGATTTTTCCTACTACTATAAGACTAATAGATTTCACTGGAACCTGGAAAGCACTGAAAATACAAAGAAGAAAACAGAAAAAAGACACCAGTATGTCCATCACCTAGAGATGATCACAGCTAACATTTGCTATGCTTGCTTCCAATATTTCCCTGTGCATATACGTGAAGAAAATGTGAAAAATACAAACGTTTGGATAATTGAAATCATATTTTCAATTTTGTATTCTGATTTTTCATTTTGCTGTTAAGGACATACAAAATTATATCCTTAATTTAATTATTGCTGAATATTTAAAGTGTTTTATAAAGTCATCATTTATTTCAGCCTAGTTAATACTTTAAAAATCAACAGTTGTTTAGTTCCAATTATCCGAAAATAAATTAAAAGAGTTCCAATAGTCTAAACTGGTTTTGCACCATTAGAGGTAGTTATTTGTGTATTTTTTCTGAACAGCTGAAAATAACTCACTTTGGAAGATGAAACAAACTCAATTTAAACGTGGTATTAGTCACACTTGCTACCAACATGTTACCTTCCTGGTATAGGCAACAACTTCAGGGAAACAGGAACAAGTATGGGCTTAATCTATATTTAGCCTTTTAATGAAATTGACTTTCCTCAGTCGGTGAGTTGCATTATAATTTCCATAGTCAATTTCAGCACATTTCAATTTTTGAAACCTTCAATTAGAAGTTCAAAAAAATTTTATTTTCATTGTTCCTCTTTCTGCTTCACAGGTGAATTAATTGCAGCACTGAATGGGTAGGTAATTTTTATAGGACTACACAGGAATTAAATTTCTTAGCATTCCTAAGGGTTTTTTCATGCTAGATCCCCAACCCACTCCCTCAAATGAAGACTGAAGTTGTGCCTAAAGGAAACAGATGTAGTACAGTCATTCTCAATTGAAGCTATGGCTACCACACGAGAATAATTGGCATTAATTAAAGCATCTAACAGCTTTAAGCTGACTACGCATTTGCACAACTCCCCTAAAAGCTTCCTAACAGTATCCTGTGAAGTGTACCTAACAATCTTTTAGAAGTCCCTCAGAAGCCCTTCAGCGGTGTTGATAGAAATATTTTGCCCAGTACTATGAAAGCACATTAATGTTTACACCAGCACTCTAGTCGTTCTGGAATCCACAAGTCCCATCTTTTCTAAGGTCAGTTCTACAAAATGCTTCATACATGCTCACAGTAGGCTCTTGACAAATATTCACAATCACTACTCTCAGTGAAAATTTAAAGGGCTACTGAGTTCTTTCCACCTCCAGAATTGATGATTCGTGATCTTTTCATTAATATTCCCTGGAAAGCTGCTTTAGTGTTATATTAACAATAACCATTGCAAATCTGAAGCATTCAAAGTTAGTAAAAGAGAAGCAAGAAGCCCTTTGTTCCATTTCTTCCAGTTCATAAATTAATCCCTTTAGTTTACATTCATGTGTTGAGGCAAGTTAAAGTCCTTTGTGATACCTAGGGAATAATATAAGTTAATGCAGAACATTTGTTCCTAGGAAAAGAAAACTCATACATAGTAGTCCTGTTTTGTGCCTGCCCCGAGCTGGCAACTTTACACATACTATCTCATTTGAGCCTCATAATGGCTTATAGTTGAAGAAAAGAGAAGCTTACAGAAGTTAAGTCCAGGATCTGACCTGATCCTACATCTATCTGACTTCATGGTTGTGTTGTTTCCACCTCAACACGAACTGTTTAACAATCATTGCATCCTCCAATAGATTCTTAGTGTCTATGCTATGTGGCCACAATTTACAAACTGGCTTCAGAGGGGACCCAGTTGGTCCTCCTGCACTCCAGTAAGTATTATTCTAGAACGCTTGTCACTTTACAAAAATGCAAGGTCTAGGTAAAGTCTGGAGCGTTTCTCCTTTATTTATTAATGTGCCAGATAACATGCTAAACACATGGGATACTTTTGTAAAATCTTAGGCAAACAGAATTTTGGAGTTTTCTGAATGAAATTCACACTGGGCCGAGGATCCTCCAAAGTCGCCATATAATGTCTTGATTCTCTCCAACAAGAATTACTTTGGCCCGGGAATAGATAACCATAAATCCCAAAATGCCCTATGTATAACCGTATCCTTAGGACAGCACGGTCTCTAAAATAATTTATTCATTCAACAAATTGGTTTTGAGCATTCACTTTTTACTTAGCATAATTGCAGACATCCAGGATATATCAGTGAACAAAGCAAATGAAGATTCCAGCCTTCAGGGAGTTTATATTCTTGCAGGATAGAGACAAGAAATAACACATATAATAAATAACTCAATTATCCATAATATATCAAAACATGTTAAGGGCTATAGAAAACTATTCATTATTGCAAGGGGACTCGGGAATGTGAAGATGGCGCAGGTTGCAATTTTAAATATGACTGTCAGATTAGACCCCATTGAGAAGTTGATATTTGAGAAAAGATCTAAATGAAGTGATGAGGTCAGCCATGTGCACATCTGAGGAAAGAAAGTTCCTGAGAGATGTACAAAAGACCAAGGACAGAAGCGTGCTTCACATGTTTGAAGAAGCAAGGAGACCTGTCTGACTGAAGTGGAGTGAACATGAGGGAGAGTAGTAGGATAGAGGTGGGGGTGGTCAGACTATGAAAGGCTTTGTGGGACAATGTAATCACTATGGGATTTTGAGCAGAGAAATGGCGAAATATGACTTACATATAAAAAGTCTCACTCTGGGTGCCATGTTGAGAGCAGACAGTAAAGCTGTGGGTGGTAGTTGAAGGGATGGGGGCTAGCAGAAAGCCCATGTTACAAGGCTATTATAGTAACGAAGGTGGGAGGTGATGCTGCCCTAGACCAATGGGAATAGTAAAGGTGGTAAGAAGTGGTCAAATTCTGGAGATACATTGAAGAAGGAGCTAACAGTATTTTCTAATAAACTGGATGTGGAGTATGAGAGAAAGAAGAGTGAAAGATGACTCATCTGGTCTGGGCCTGAGTAGTTGGAAAGATGGATTTGCTATCACCTGCAATGGGAAGAGCAGAGTTTTTTTTTTAAGAAGGGTATCAGGAGTTCCATTTTAGATGTAGAAATATTAAATTTGAAATGTCTATTAGGCATCTAAGTAAAAAACAATTAAGCAGTCAAAAATATCACTTTGGAGTTAATAAGAGAAGTCTGATGGGGTGATATAAATAAATTTGAGAGTTGTTCTTTGTTTGCTTCTTTATTCACGCCACAAAATTGCATGAGATCATAGATGGAGTGAATGCAGATAGAGAAGGCATCAAAGGACTGAGCCCCAGGCATACCGATGTTAAGACGTCTGAAAGATGAGAAGGAACAGCCAGTGATATATAAAGAAAACAGTATATTTTTGATC
>NW_012144855.1:3382904-3388373 GCF_000956105.1 Propithecus coquereli | reverse complement strand
TTATATTATACCAAAATACATTTATCCTTCTTACTTGTATAAATAAATCCTACTTTTGACATCAATTGTTTCAATTGGCCTTATTTTAAATTTCCTTCATTTTTGACAGTTTAATATCTTGCTGATGTCAGATATTGAATTGAAATGCCAGGAATTGAGTGTAGAATTTAGACATACAAATTTCCTGGCAGATTTATTATATTAAAAAGCAAAAGAATGGAAGCTAGTATTTTTGAGGGTCTACTATGTGACAGATACTACACATTTAATATTTGATTCAATCTTCAGAACAATGATGTACATTTGCTATTATCATCTGCCTCATTTTCCGATGATAAAACTGAACTCAGAGAGATTATGTAATTTACCCTAGAATACATGGCTTGTAACTGGTGAGCCCAAATTTGAACTCAGTTACATATGGTTCTAAGTCACATGCTCTTACATGTCATTCTATTTTGATAGAATGTACGAAAACTAAAAGTATTAAATAGATTAAAGCCAACATGGTTCCGTCTTCCAAAGAATGTCCTAAAGTGTAGAAATTGAGAATTCTGAAGAAACTACTACAGCGCTCAGGGAAGCTTAAATTCTTTAAATCCTCACACAGAATAATTCCAATAGCCTCTTTCTTACCTCACCTGCACCACTGGTATCTCCACCACAAGAGAAGAGGGAAAAAGGGAAGTATTCACAAAAAAGAAATTCAAAAAAGTTCTCATTACCAGTGACATGGGAAATTCACAGGATTATTTGGCACTGGGGTTGCACTCAGGAAAGTAATGCAGATTTTGGTAAAGGTGTTCTTGCCAGTGGCTGGCACTGAGTGCTTACAAAAGGTTTGTTTGGTGACTGAAGGTATCTCTCACGTTGGCAAAAAGATGAGTAGAAGCATGGGCTTAACCTGTGTGAGTGATCTGCAATGCTTTCATGCACGGAATTCCATTTTGGTTTTGTTTTCATTGTTGTTTCTAAGGGATGCTTTATGTCCTTTCATTTAAGGGATCTGCATCATAGACAAACTAATAAATGAGGGAGAGGGAGAACAGTCACTCTCAGGACCAGCAAGTTTCTCAAATAGCTGTAGCCAAATTGTGAAGTGATTTTAGTTGCTAGAAACCTAGCTGAATTAAGCTAGGTTGGCACTGGGGCGGCTAGCTAAGTGTATAGTATTTCACAGTATTTTACAAATATTTTAATAGTACATTGAATTCTTAAAAACCAGAACTCCTTTCCTGAAGCAATGAACTTCCCCTAGCAAAAGCATTCATATGTTTGTCAATCCCTAAACAGTTTGCCCTAGAAATACTATCATTATATCTTCATAACAAAGTGGATTTTGTCCAGGCATGGTAGCTCATGCCTGTAATTCTAGCACTCTGGGAGGTCAAGGCAGGAGGATCGCTTGAGTTCAAGCAATCAAGGAGTTCAAGGAGTTCAAGAGCGGCCTGAGTGAGAGCGAGACCCCATCTCTACCAAAAAGAGAAAAATTAGCCAGCCCATCGTGACATGCACCTATAGTCCCAGCTACTCAGGAGGGTGAGGCAGGAGGATTGCTTGAGCCCAGGAGTTTGAGGCTGCAGTGAGCTATGATGACACCATAGCAGTCTACCCAGGGCAATAGAGTTAGACTCTGTCTCAAAAAACAAACAAAAAAAGTGGATTTTATAATATTTGAATGAAGCAGAAAACCTGACATAGAAGGGAACCATAGCTATTTAAATGTCTTTTCTCAGGGCATTAAGGTAACAAAAACTTTTAAATAACTTGGATTGCCAGGTTACCACAGTTACATTCATTTTATAAAACTGGAGTTTTCTTAGGAAAGGTAATATACAAAATCATGACTTTACTTATGGTCCCCATCTATGCTAAGAGAATGTATTTTCTTTCTTGATAGAAATTGTTTTTACAGCAAATTATCCCACAGCTTTCTGCAAGAAAGAGGGGATGGAGAAAGTGAGTATTTAAGGTACCTTGCTGCTTAACCACCCCTACAAGTAGACAATTATCTGCCACGCCACAGCCCAGATACAGCGCCCACCTCTTCTGTAATAATGTGTGGACCTATCGTGTCAGTGCGCCCTGCAATGTTCACATCAACTAAATAGACCGTTTGACTCAGTCAGTCTGGGAAGTGAGAGCCCTGCTTTAAGCCCAATCACATCATTATAATTATCAAACTTTGAGAAAACCTCTGGTGCTAAATAAATTGTTCTTGGTTCAAAACTGCCATCTCCTCATTCTTACTGACTGCAAAGGTGCTTCTCTCCAGAAGTTGTGCTGAAAGCAGAGAAGCATCTTTTCAGTACATCTTTGAATTAGATCAGCACATCAGTGCAGGCAGCCCAGGGAGCCATGAGCCACCACTTTGCCATCCTCATCACAATCTCCCCCAGATATATCCCTAGTGAGGCTTCACAGCCCCCACAAAACTGCTTTTGTAGTCAGTATGCAGTGCAATTTGGAATCCCTGTCATTAAAAAGGAGGACACTCATTTCTTACCATTTCCTCTGCATCTGAGGCCCCATTCTATGTGAGATGTCTCTTGTCTCGAGGGAAAACAGTGTTAGCTCAGGAACATCAAAGCCAGTTTTCTGAGTCCAGTGACAAATCTCAATTTACACTATGTCTGGCCACAGAATTGGCTCACATGCTCTAGGCAAGGCATCCTTGAGACAGGAATAACTTATGTGTTCTTTTCCATGTAGCCATGAAAGCATATGGTTTATTCTTAAGGTCTATAGCCAAATATGTAGTTGAGTACAGTAAGGAACGATGAGGTCTGAAATTGCAAAAACCCTCCTTTCATTATTCCAGGCACTTGTGAATTAAAGGTTTCCCCTATGCAGTGCTTTGTTGATTGGTGTGTGATACTATTTATTTTCTAAAAATGCTTAGGAAATTGTTTTTTACCTAGTGAACAGATGGTGTAAATTTATCTTGTATCACTGTCAAAAGACTTAAATAATTTAAAAGATTTTTATTCATACCCAAATAGTAGCTCACATAAAAGATGGAAACATTCTACCAAAAAGGTATCTCCAAAAGCTTAGATGACTTTGAGCATGAATACCTATTGAGGGAAAGTAGGAAGGTGCTAGGATTATAGTAGGGTAGAGAAAGAAGAAAAAGAACATTCAAGAAAATCAACTGTGGAAAATCCAGGCCTTTAATCCCTGGACTAAAAAAAAAAACTTTAACATCACTCGGCAATGACTGTTCCAGCCAATAAGGATGTGGCACTCATGGACTTTGAATGAAATCTAATCATCTGCTGGGAAGATTGGATTATGGCAAAGAAATACTCTGAAGGAAACAGGCAGCTGGAATAGGATAGTGATTCTGTAGAACAAAAGAAAAACTTGCCCAACTTCTCAAAAAAGAAAAGCCAATAAGCACACAATGGATGTGCAGCTAGAGAATGAGGGTATACAAAATGCCCAGAACTGTGTGTTCAATTATTTCACCAGTATTTTGTGACTTTCTCGTAACCCACTGTTCTGAGGGGAGCAAACACAGGGCAAGGAGTTTTATAGACAGATGATAATGGCTTTCAGTGTTTCTCAAATTGGCTCAAAGCCCGTACTGGGTAAATTGCTAAAAGCTCATATGTGATTCTGAACCTCTTGCTGGTCCCGAGACTCTGTATTCTGGTAATAATTACACAGACGGGATAATTAACTTCTGACATAAAAAGGGATGAAGGTGAAAGAAGAAAATGCAGACCTTATCAACTTTTACTTAAAGCAAGGGCACAAATTAACTAAAGCCCTGGGGCATTCATTTGGAAAAAATCACTGTAGTCTATCTCTCTAATGTTTTCCTATAGGAATAGGAAGAAATTCTCCATGTTCACATGATTATTCTTCTCTTGATATTTCTGTGGTTTTACAATATTATGCATTTTAATTTTTGTTTAGATAGTCTTATCAATTTTAAGATTCCTAAGAGAAGGCACGGGCCCAAAGCACACAAGTGTGTAGAGTATGAACGCTTTCATAGGAAAGGAAGAACTGACCTCTGCCTGCAGTAAGAAGAGTAACTGAAATTCAGCCCCCGGAACAATGCACAGAGTGTTGAAGAGCTTCCATAAAAAAAAGAATTAGAAAATTCTGAGGAAAGAGCAAGAAAGTTTGCCATCTGTCCAAGGCTCCAACGCAGGATAAACAGAAATTCATGAGACATCAAATCCTATGCAGTTGGGGTCTCAATCTATACTAATTATATGATAAGGGGTCCTGAAAACAAGAAATTAAGATACAGACCTCTCCACGACCATTGAAAACATTAAGGCTCTGAGAGAAGTATCCATAAAACTACTCTAGCAATATTTTCACAAGCAGGGATTTAAGGGACTCCTATAGGGGGAAAATAGCCCAGCTGAGGGGAACTCACAAAAATTTTAAATCACCCAAGGAAAGGAAGTACCATGAGAGACAGTATAGATTCCAAAAACAGGTGAGGTTAAAGCCTGAGAGCTGCAGAAGACTGCAAGACAAACCTTTTAGCATTATTAAGGAACTAAAAGAATAAATAGAAACTATAATGAAAGACCAGAACACTATGAAGAAAAATCTGGCTGAGCTTTAATGACTAAGTAGAACTTCTGCAAATGTAAAAATATAGTTTTAATTAAAAATTTAATAGATATCAACAATCTTCATCACAGATTAGGAAATATATATTTTCATAAGTAAAAATAACAACCAGGTAGAAAGTAGAATGGAATAAGGGATCCTATATTTAATAGCATTGAAAAAGATTTAAAAACCTAAGATACAATGTAAGAAAGGCACAAGACCATTAACGAAGAAAACTTTAAAACACTACTAAAAGACACAAAAAAAGACATGAACGAATGAAAAGATATGCCATGCTCTTAAGAAGGAAGACTCAATATCATAACCTTAATTCCCCTCGAAGTAACTTATAAATTAACACAATCCAAAAAAATGAACTTTTTAACTAAATGAGTTGATCATAAAGTTCACATAAAAAATAATCAAATAGAATAGTCAGAAAAACGTTGAATAAAAATATCAAAGGGGGGATTACCACCATCAGATAGGAAAACATTTTATTATATATCAATAATCAAATCAGTGTTGTAGTGGTACATGAAGAGACCAGTGGTGTAGAAAAAGAATCCAGAAATAGACTCAAATCCCTATGGTAATTCAACATAGTGTCACACCAGTAGGAAAAATAGACTAATCAAGAAATGAAATCATAGTGGGACAATTCAATAGCCATCTGAAAAAATAAAGTTAAATCTGTAACTCCCACCTTGCAACTAGGATAAATTACAAACGGAACAAAGATTTAAATATTTATTAAATGACATAATAAAAGTAACAGAAGACATGAGAGAATTCCATTAGAAAGTCTTTTATATTTATGACTCAAAAATCCAGAATCTACATAAGACTGATAAATTTAATTGCACAAAATTTTAAAAAATATTT
>NW_012144855.1:3381275-3382854 GCF_000956105.1 Propithecus coquereli | reverse complement strand
CATCATAGTGGTTAAAAGCACAGGCTCTGAGCTCTGAAAGATTTTGGTTCTGCCAGATGGAATGCCTCATGCCTATAATCCCAGTGATTCGGGAGACTAAGGTGGGAGGATCACTTGAGCCCAGGAGTTTAAGACCAGCCTGAGTAACATGGTGAGACTCCGTCTCTACAAAAATAGAAAACTTAGCCATGCGTGGTGGTGCATGCCTGTAGTCCCAGCTACTCGGGAGGCTGAGGCAGGAGAATCACTCTTCTGGTCTGGTCTCCTCTTCCTCATCCAGGAGGAATCATCTTGAGGAGAAAAAGGATGGAATTGGTGGCTCAGATGGGGTATAGATACCCACCAGTAGTCACAGGTAGGAAGGAAGAGCATGTGGGTGCAGATTCTGGAAGGCTTTGAAAGTAGATGTCATAAAAGGCTATGGAAATCCTCTTCCAATATTTCAATTTTCTCTGTGAAAATGGATTTGGGAGGAAAGTGTTGAAGATTAGGGAGGAGGAAAGAGTAAAGTAGTTGATATAGTTTGGATGTCTGTCCCCTCTAAATATCTTGTTGAAGTGGGATCCCCAGTGTTGGAGGTGGAGCCTGGTGGGAGGTGTTTGGGTTATGGGGTGGATCCCTCATGAATGGCTTGGTAACATCCTCGTGGCAATGAGTGAGTTTCCACTCTACTAGTTCCAGTGAGAACTGATTGTTAAAAGAGTCTGGCACCTCCTTCCTCCCGCTTTCTCTTGCTTCCTTCCTCTCACCATGTGCCGCTGCTCCCCTTTGCCTTCTGCCATAAGTGGAAGCTTCCTGAGGCCTCACCAGAAGCAGATGCTTGTGCCATGCTTCTTATACAGCCTGCAGAGCCATGAGGCAAATAAAACTCTTTTCTTTATAAGTTACCCAGCTTTAGGTATTCCTCTACAGCAAGACAAATGAAGTAAGACCATGGTTATCAAGTAGAGCAGAAGAATGAACGGATTAGCAAAGTTTGATATGATTGTCAGTGGAGCATTTAGAGCCCAATTAAAGTTTAAAGTCATGAATTTAAAGGGAGATTATTCAGTGTGATTAGGTATTTTTCTCAAGCCACCTGGGTACTGGCCTGGGGAACTTATAGAAGTGGATTTAACTAGAGTTGCAGATTGGGGAAGAGGATATGATGAAGGGATAGGACAAAGAAGAGACTACAGCTCCTGACCAGGGGGGGTTAAGCTGGGCATGAGGATAATAAAAGTGGCAGATCATTGGCTAATTCTTCCCCTTTGACAGATTCTGAGGAGGAGACCCAAGGTGACATGCATTACATTCCTGAATAGTTGCCAGTGACCCTGCATGTTCAGACCCCTAGACCAAAACAGTGAAGGGGTAGACAGAGCCAGCATGATGCAAACAGGTGGATTTTTGCATCTCTGCTTCTGATTCATTCTGTGACTTTGCTCAAATCACACTGTCTTTATGCACCTTTTTTTTTTCTCATCTACAATTCAGAGATAATGCCTTCCCCTCATTTGCTTCTTAAAAGTTAATGAAAACATGGGTAAAGACTTCCAAATCCTTGAGAAAGTGATAAGTATAATACTAAATTAAATTA
>NW_012144855.1:3358168-3367596 GCF_000956105.1 Propithecus coquereli | reverse complement strand
TAGGATGGCAAGAACTATGCTAAGTGAATGTTTTATTCATTAACATTATGTGGATACCCTTAAAATATTAAATATAACACTTAAGACATTGAGTTGTTGACTTTAAGCAAAGAGAAACTAGCTTGAAATTTATGGAGATTAGAAATGATCTTGTGCCGTAGATCCAAAACATTGGTGAACATTATCACCAGGAGTATTCCTATGAATTCCAAGGTCCAATTTCAGATCAGTAAAATATGATTACTCAGGAGGAAGGCTAGGCAATTACACTTAAATTTAGCAAACCCTATTCGAAAGTCTGAGGCTCACTGTTGTAAGGTATAGAGCAATGCTTCTTCAAGAATGAAAAAGCCACTCCCCTCCAGTGCTTGAGAATATTACAGATTCCTTGGTCCTTCCCAACAGCTTTCTAATCTGTACCTCCGGAGCCGGTGCCCTGGGAATCTGCAACTTAACAAGAACCTCAGGTTACTCTCTATAAAGCTTTAGAAACACCAGTATATATCATCGATTTTTTTTTCTTCCTCACTGCGAAAGAACTGTGCCCAAGTTACAGCTGGAGGGATGCAGGCTAAGTATAAGGCAAGAACAGATTAAATGCCAAAAGGTGTTTGCAAAGGAGGTTATAAAATCTACCGTTCTGGAAATGTTAAAAAATACTCCTGCCTGGTAGCAGAAGGCTAAACTAATGACCCCTGGAAAGCTTTCATAGTCTTCTGGTTTTAGGTATAATTAAATGCCCAAAGGTAAAAGAGAACAAGAAATTGAATGGGTTTTTGGATGATAAGTTAATAATACAATAATGGGCTAGGCAGAGACAATTTTGGTGCTCCTTTGAAGCTGTGTAAAAAGATTTCAAAAACTTTAGGACTGAAGAGGTATGTGAAAGCAAGTGTGGTGTTTCAAGCTTCTTTAGTGACCCCACTGAACAGTAGGTGAGCAGAACACATGTTCTGCTTGATTTCAGCTGCATGACTTGCCTGGGCCTTCGTCATCTTGCCTTCCCTGAGCATTACCTCTGGTTCCAGGCAAACAACATAGAACTGAATCTCCTATATGCACACACGCATTCAGCACCTTCTCATGAACACAACTGCTGTCCTAATAAGTTTAAATGGCCTGAAATTGAGAGAAGGAAGATATTAACTTTCTTAAGTTCAGAGCCAAAATTTTTGTAGCCCTGCTGTGGCTATATTAACAGGGTTATCAATTTCAAGCAATCCCTTGGCCCCTTTTTAAACTTCATGGCATCCCATGTGTATACACACACACACTCACACCAAGAAGCATGCTCTTTTAAAAAAAGAAAATGAATTTCACTGTACTGAAAAAACCAACTACACATATGAAGCGTAGGGCCCAAGTACTTGTAGTTTCAGAGACTGCAGACATATATAAACTATGTCATAAAGGAGAAAAGACTGGACTCAGAATTGAAGCTCTGGGTTAAAACGCAGATTCTAATCTTTACTAGACGTAACATTTATATCCTGTCTCGTGTGTGTGTGTATGTGTGTGTGTAGCAGCTTTAAAATCTATCCAACACAAGATTATTTTCAAGAACAAGTAAATGGAGTAAGATAAGAGCAAAAAATGAAATAAAATCATTTTACAGTCAGTACCCCAATAATGTATATTACCTTAATACTTTATTGTAGGCCACAAATTTGGCTCTGAACTTTCCAGAAGGCAAAACAAGTGAAAAAGCATGATCAGTTATATGATTTACAGCATCCATAAGACTAAAAGAACGTTTTTTTATGAGAAGTGCAACTACTGCTGGTACCGAGTCCAGAGAGAAATTTTTCCTATCACGTTTATAATGAGGATTAATGCGGTGAACAATGTCCTGCAAACGGTCTTAGAATAAATGCATGAATGTGTTGCTTATCAAGTACTTCACACACCTCA
This sequence comes from Propithecus coquereli, assembly GCF_000956105.1. Taxonomy (NCBI): domain Eukaryota; kingdom Metazoa; phylum Chordata; class Mammalia; order Primates; family Indriidae; genus Propithecus; species Propithecus coquereli. The sequence continues at coordinate 3,365,685 of NW_012144855.1, read as the reverse complement.
ATGTGAGCCAAAAGTACAATGTTCCAAAAGCACAATGCTGTGATCCCAGTTCTAGAGAAGTGACTAAATGTTGTTTTAGGTACACAGTCCCATAATGGAGGTTTAGAGTATCTGGAGTGGAGGTCACAAATGGACAGAAAGTAGGTCCCTAGATGTCTTTTCATTGATCCATGAGGTTTTCGGGTTTTTTCTTCCTCTGCATTTAAATTGGGAAATTTCAAATAAGATTCAATTCCAGCATTCATTTGCTTTCATTTAGTAATGTCAGGCACCCTGGGCTGGCATTACCACACAAGGAGATCCAGTAATCTGAAGAACCATCCCTCGAGCCACTGTCCCCTCTTTGACCATTTCTGTCATCAACTGTGCCTGCTTGGCCCCTGTACTCACATGAGTTTGAAATTCCTGACCTGGAGGAACGGGCAGAGTATGTTTACTTCAGACAGTACAGCATCGATATTTCTATCTTCAAACTTTGACTAAACAGCAGCAAAATTCACTGTGTGGCCTTGAGCAAGAGATTTCATCATCTCCGAGCCTCCATTTCCTCATCTTAAGAAAAGGAGCTAATAATTACTATCTCCTAGAGTTATTGTAAGGATTAAATGAGATGTTTTCCAAAACACTTAACTGCTAATCGCTGTTCAAATGAACCATATTATTATATTACCAGAAATTATCCACAATGCTAGTTTACTTCATCTTAATCACAATGGACTTTTAGGAATATTTTCTTCACCATGTCACTTCTGGCTTTTTCATCAACTTCTAGTAATTCTGTTACCTATTAGGACAGATATCTCTCATATTACACTTCAAATTCTCTTGGCCCCACCCCTTACTCCAGCCACTGCCACACTAACAAGTTCAATGGAAGTTCAACCAGTTTAGTGCAGATGCCACCAGACAGCCCTTTGCCTGGGCTCTGCAGGACACACCTCTTGCTTCCTGTCCCAGGGCTCCTCCAGTGTGCAGCATGGGATACCATTGGAACCCAGCTTGGCACTCGTCATGCACATCCCAGAAGTTTAGTGCCATTGGGACCATCCTTGACAAATGGGTGAATGGGAAGTGATGACAAAAAATGTCCCCCTTTTGTCCTGAGGTTGGAAAGTTCTCAAACACATTTTATAAAGCTTCTCAGAAAGTCCCAGCAAGGATCAAGTACCAGTCACCCAACCCAGTGGCTACCTTCATTACATATCTTCCTTTTTGTCTTTCTATCCTTCCTGTATTCAATCCCCCGTCCCTCACTCCTGCTCTCTGAGATCACTTCCAAATAAACCACCTGTGTATAAAATTTGTTTCCACCTTTGCTGTCAGGGAAGCTCAGGATCAGATATCTTCCAAAATATGCTCTTAGACGTAATCATCCTTCAAAGGACCCATCAAGAAGGCAAAAAGATAACCCACAGAATGGGCAAAAATGTTTGCAAGTCGTAAATCTGATAAGTGATTTATAAGATATACGAATGGCCAGTAAACACGTGAAAAGATGTTTAACATCACTAGTCATCACGGAAATGTAAATCAAAACCACAATGAGATACTACTTTATACCAACTAGAGTGATTATAATCAAAAAGTCAAATAATAATAAGTGTTGACAAGGATGTGGAGAAATTGAAACCCTAACATATTGCTCATGGGAATGTAAATTGATGCAGTCACATTGGGAAAAAGTCTGGTGGTAATCCAAAATTTAAAAATACAGTTATCAAATGATCCAGTAATTCTACTCCTAGGGTATATACCCTACGTACTAAAACATATATCCACACAAAAACTTGTAGACTAGTATTTTTAACAACATTATTCATAATAGACAAAAAATGGAAACAACCCAAATGCCCATCAACTGATGAATGAAGTATGATATATCCATACAATAGAATATTATTCAGAAATAAAAAGAAATGAAATACTACCACCTGTCATAACATGCATGAACCTTGAAATCTTATTCTAAGCGAAAGAAGCCAGGCACAAAAGACTACCTGTTGTTTGATCCATTTATGTGAAATGACCAGAATAAGCAAATCCATATAGACAGAAAGATTAGTGGTTGCCTAGTGCTGGTGAAGATAAAGGGATTAGGGGGTTGAGTTAAGAGAAATGGGGTTTCTTTTGGCGGTAATGAAAATATTCTAAATTTGCTTTATGATGTTGGATGAACAACTCCATAAATACACTAAAAACCATAAAACTGTACATTTTAAATGAGTGCATTGTATGATATGAGAATTATATTTCAATAAAGCTACTAAAAATAGAAATCATCAGACTTTTTAACTACATCAGCCTATAAATTGTGGTTGCTGCCCATTATTACCAAACACCATGACATTCTCCATTTGCCCATTTCTTTTATTACAAGGTAATTTTCAACTGCTTTAAAGAGTAGTGTGCAGAGCAGAGAAAGTTTCTGCCACATTGCTCACCTCTACCTTTCTGGCTTTCTCATAACCCTGTGGTGTTTCTGTTACCTATTACACAGGGCATCTGTAATTTGACCACAAACTCACCACAATACTAGTTATTTATAATAGTCATTTATATTAGATAAACTAAAAGCCACGTCTTCTTACTCAGCCCTCGGCCATGCCCACCTTCACTGTGATCATCCTTCCCTCCCATCCCCCATGATCGAATTCATCTTCATATCCTCACTCTCACACCCCAACCCTGTGATTAAATTCAGGCTTAGATACCTTGAGTCTACTGTTACTAAGGACTGAATCTTTGGAAGTGAACAATAAGGTAGCCCTACACACAAACATTGAATCATGAAAGAAAAAGCAAGGTGGGCAGTTCCGCTTAGTCAACATCAGAAATGACATAGGAATGATGGAGAGGCCCAAGCCACTCTGGATTTACTATGCATCACTCTAAACATGGTATGCCTTGGATTCCACTTCATGTCTCATTCTCAGGGAAAAAGAAACCTGTGTTCGTGCCTTTCTGGAAAATGATATTTTACTGTGGTTCAGCGTAACTATAGACATTTCTGACTTTTATTCTAGTGATGTCCAAATCTTCTGAAGTTCCATTATTGAGTATTCTTAGCCTTATACTTGAAGAAATTTATACCAAGAAATTACTGTTGTCGTAACAAAAACAAAAGATGTACAATCCTAGCTCTTGGTGAAACGAGTAGCTGTATTTTCCAGATAGAATTTGAGAATGGTATTGGACCTAAATTTCTCAATTTTAATATGAGGAAATGTTGTTCAGACAAACGGTGAATCCCACATAGCCGACGCGTTGAAATAAGCGGACTTAACTGCCTGGTGTCAGTACTGTGAGTAATTGAAGCCTGATCGAAGGGAGATGGTTCAGGAATTAAGATAAATTTCACTGGATGACACCAGTTATTGCTACTATTATCCCTAGTTTCCGTATTTCCTTCCATCCTGGGCCTTCGGCCAGGCTTGCTGGGAAACTGGAAGAGTAGAGAAACAAAACGTGTTTATCATAATCTCTTTTCAAGCTGTGCACAGAGTGATTGCAGCTTTAGTTCAGAAATAGGCTGATTTTAACTGCAGGAAAGAGGCCTATTCCTCACTTCCTCCTTTTAAATCTTAAACAAGGAATGCTTGGAAATATAGTTTTTAGGTTTTCAACTTCCCAAAATCAAAAAAATAACATTTTTAATTCAATAAGAAAAAAAAATCTTCACTCCATACTTGTAAATATATTTACTTATAAATTATACATATCTATTACTGTGTTTATATCATATATACCATAAACAGATACAAAAATAATAATACAAATTATGAATGAAAATATGAAGATGTAATAAACAATATTTTTAAGCAGTTTATTGTATCTATTAACAATACCAGAACTATTTTCCTCACCCTGAAAATAATAACAATATTCCAGTGCAGTAAAATAAGAGTGGCGTAATCACCTTATAACATCTCTAAAAAGAGAACTCAGAATAGTGTCTACTCTGCCATTTTCTTGCTGTTCATTTGTGTAAAAATTATCTTCAATCTATAGTTTATTTCCTAAAATATTTTAAGTAATTTAGCCATTTTATACAGGTTAGTTTAGTTAAAATTAGAGAATATGATCTGTAACTCCCCTAAACAAGTAACAGGCTAAATGTTGCATTGCGCTAAAAACAAACTGAGGGGTACAACCATGGAGCCCTCCATTTGTAGAATTTCCCTTGGGATACATGACTGTCCCACATGCAGAGTCAAGATGCCACAGTTGACCTGTTAATTGAATGTGAGTAAATCTCAATTTCTTATTAGATCAATGTCAGATTAAAAAAAAAGAAATTTTGTAATATTTTTCTCCTATATCCCAGTGGATCATCTTGTACACACTGTGGTATTTGTTTACCTCATTTTGGAGACCACTGCTTTAGAGGTCAATGTAGTGATAAAGTAAACAGCTCTTGGACTGTATCAAATCTTTGGAATAAAAGTATACATGTGTCATTAAAAATGCATTTTGCTGTATATTACAAAAAGTCCAAAATAGAATGGCTAAAACAAGATAGAAGCTTATTTCCTTCTCACATAAACAAAGTTTGGATATAAGTAACCAAAAGCTACCTTGGCACTCTATAATGTCAGGGTCCTTCTGTCTTGTTCCTCTACCATCTCTGCACATGCTTCCCCCTCATGGTCCAAGATGGATACTCTAGACATCACATCTGTATTCCAGTCAGCAATAAAAAGAAATGGATAAAGAAGGACACTTTTCAGAGGTTTCATATAACACTTTAATAATATCCCACTGGTGAGAAGTTACTCAAAAGTCCACAGCTAACTGCAAGGAAGGATCAGGGTTCTATCATGAAAGAGGACAACCAAGGATCTCAGCCACAATGCATAAAGATGCATAAATATATATACTGAGAAACAAGGGAGTTCTAATGTTTCAGCATCATCTTCTTATTCTACCACTATGATCTGAAAAAAAAAAAACATATACATATATATATGTGTGTGTGTGTGTGTGTGTGTATGTGTGTGTGTGTGTGTGTTTATATAAATGTGTGTGTATATATGTGTGTGTGTGTGTGTGTGTGTGTGTATGTGTGTGTGTGTGTGTGTGTGTGTGTGTGTATGTGTGTGTGTGTGTGTGTATATATATATATATGCCTGCAAATAATAGCCAAAATAGTCTACAAACTAATATAACAGTATATTTGGAAATGATAAAATCTCACAAAATACATTTATATTTCGCCTGATTGCAGTTCACTTTGAAAACTACAGGATTACATCATAAAGGAAAACTTTTTTTCCTCAAAAACAAGCTCATCTCTCTTCTTTTTTTAAATAGGTATCTATGTTATTTATATACTCTCGTACAGTCCTCTCTCTTCTAAGGACAGTACAGAACTTTTCTTTGATAAGCACCTCTCTGAGTTTGTATATGCAACTTTACAGGTGGGAGTCAGGTCAGAACGGAATTGATCTGTATAACAGAGGGCAAAAGATATGCGTTGAGACAGGGCAGAGGGTAGAATACAGTAGGGAAGGAGAGGAGGCACGAAGGCAGAGCACAGACAAGGAAAGGAAAGAGAGACTTTCCATGGCAGAACTACTAAGAAAGGACTTTGTTTAAAGCATATTGTTAAATTGTAGGATGTGAGATATAAATCCCTTGTTTCCTCTTTTCTCCTTCAGTAAAATCTATTTTGCTCATTCATGCATTTCTCATGACTGCTTCTTGGTGAGAAACTTGAAGTTCTGAATTCTGTCCAGTTGGCTTTGGTCTCTAATAGAACAGATTCATGGATCCAAAAATAAAGGACAAGGAAGAATCAACATCAGAATGACAATAATAATGGGAAAATAAATAGAGATCAGCACATTCTCATTAAAGCAAATTAATATACCATTAGTTAAAATTGATAAGGGATTTCCTTACCCTCCATGTTCCAACAGAATTGGAAATTAAATATAGATCTACTTACACACCCTGATACATTTTTAAACGCATTTCAAATTTACATTGAATATTTTGCTTAAGGTTGGAGGGATTCACCACACTGTAAAATCTTTGGAGCTCATTTAAATTAATGTACTGTAGTTTAAAGCATTGAATAAGAAACCTCCTATAATTAGGATCTGACTGAGCAAGGCAGAGGCAGTAGAAAGCGGGTAGAGAGAAAATGATGCTGATTCAGGGCAGAGGGTAAGAGCAGGCCCTGCAGCACTAGCTAAAGGTTGGAAGAGCCCACTAATCTGTACAGAATCAGGCTGGATCTTGGTCAGGAGAGAGATCACTTTCAAGAAGGCTGAAATAAAAGGTCAGCTCAGATAGGCTGAGGGCTAGGGCAAATGGCCCCTATCTTAGGCACACTGCGGGTTGAGGAACACTACTTCTATCCACAGCACACTAATTCCATCTGGTGATCAGGCTAGTGGCGATCATGTGACCTGTGGCAGGCCAATCAGACAAAAGCAGACGTTATTGGGTGGGACTTTCAGGAAAACTTTCTCAAAGGGAGAGAAGCAGGTGGCATGTCCTTTGCCCTTCCCCTTCTCCCAAGAAAGAAAAAGCTATAGCAGCCCTCTTAAGAACTGCAAGAGTGAAAAGCACACATTAGAGATGGCAAATGGAGAAGACAGAGAGGGAGCCTGGGTCATTAAGGATGCACCAGCCCAGGACTATGAACTTTCAGACATATTAAGTGGGAAAAAAAAGAAAAGAAAAGGAAAGAAAAAAGTAACTTACCTATGCAAACAACTGCTGGGTTAGTTTTCTGTTACTAACAGCTGAATGAATCAATAACTGATTAAGATAGAAGTTGGTGCCCAAAAGCAAGGTACTGCAAGAAACAGAACCTAAAATACGGAGTTGCTTGAAAGGAGGCACTACAACCAGCTATGGGTGACCCAGACATCCCAGGCTACAATATAGAGTCCTTCAATATGTGGGAGCAGAACACTTGGCCAAAGTGTTCGTTCACCCATTCTGGACCACAGACCAGTAGTTTTACACAGGATGTAGTTTACAAATGGTTGGGACATTACAGAATGTGGGGATATGATGGTTAATTCTTGTAATTTTCAGCCTAGTTCTACCAAAAAAATAGGATGAACTCAGGCTAAAGCCAGCTAGTCTGCTTGCAGAGAAAGTAATATAGCATTAGAGACACACTCTGCCTTCAGCAATCAATCTAGATTGACTGAGAGTCCCCAATTAGGATTCTTGAAGGGTGAAAAAGCCAATTGCTTCTGTACCCCATACTGAAACTCTTACAAGTTGTGAACTGGCAGCCTTGACAGAAAATGAGGTTGGTGACCCTGAACTTGCTTAAGCACATTCCATTAAAAGTTCTCTGGCAGAAAAAAGGACTAATCCCACAGTAAGGGTGGTCACCCCACTCAAGAGGCTATTTCAAATTGCTACAAAGCAGCAGCCTTTAAGCTAATAAGGATGGTCAAAACACAGAAACAAAACACCAAAAATTCTCAGGTTTCAAACTTAAACAAATTGGTCATATTAAGTTCCTTGTCCTTATATCTACTGGACACAAT
>NW_012144855.1:3353142-3356643 GCF_000956105.1 Propithecus coquereli | reverse complement strand
CAAACATTCTAATGGAAAAATAGACAAAGGGCATTGAGACATTTCACAAAATAATAAATAACATGTAAATAACAATAAACATTTTAAATGTTCTCAGTCCTACTAATAATTGAAGAAATACTATGAGGTATTTTTCAACTATTATAATTATTATTGGGGAAGACCAATATTAACAATGATAACCTGCTTGAGTAGGGTATGTAGAAACACTGTTATGCTACTGATGTAAGTCGAAATTGCTACAATTCTCAGTAGGATTCTTTAGAGTAATTTCAAAAGTCTTAAAATGTTTATATCCTTTCACCTTGTAATTCTAGGCATTGGAATTTATTCTAAAGTGGTAATCAGAAATGTTCTAAAGATTTATATACAAGGATGCTTTTCATTACTTTGCTCATAATAGCAAAAAAACTTGAAACAACTAATCCATCCAACAATAGCAGAATGCATAAATATAATATAAAATGTAATATTTTGCTTCTGTTAAAAGTGCTGATGTAGATCATACTGTAGATAATATTAGCCTAGAGAGATGATCACACATATTTTAGGTGAAAAAAAGTAGATTACAAAATAATGTACCTATTGGTATCTCATTTTTGTTAAAAATAATAGTACTTCATTGCATAAGAAAAGTGAAAAGATATACAACAAAATTCTATCCCTGTACACAGTATTTGAGATTTTTTTTAGTTAATTCATGTAAAACACATAGAAAGGTAGTCAATGTATAATATGCACTACTCATAAATGTTGGTGATGATTGGCCATAATTATCATCTGTAATTTCTAATTTTTCTGCAACAACTTCTTTTTCCTTAGGCATTTAAAACTCTAAACAGAAATTAAAAGAATACAGCAAGGATCCTAGTAAGAGCCTAATTCTCACTTCAAAAATATTATGGTATCCTAGCAGAACATAGAGAGAGAGTCCTTATGTGCATGAAGACCATGAGAGTCCACAGAATAAAGGATGAATTTGACTTTAAGAATCATGAGCCTCTTGAGTATGACGACAAAGACTACCCTGATGATTGCCCTGGAAAAGGTAGAGAAAGAGAGAGAAGTAGAAAACATTAGGAAAATAGGCACCTCTAGTAGTCAGACTCCTGGTAGGAAACAGATGGCACTCTCGGATGGAGTAATTAAGAGCAATTCATTAAAGGAACCATTTACAAAAGTGTGGGCAAGGCTTAGGGCAACCAACAAGGGAAGATTTAGTGTGCCCAGCCAGAAAGAGCAGGGTGCTATTACCATACCATAGCCAGAAGGAATGATAGCAGGGACCTGTTACCAGCACCTGGAGAAAATGACTATCTGGAGAAGGTCCACATCAAGAGCTTTGGCTTTGGGTAAAGGGATACAACCAACCGACAGCAACTTGGCAGGAATAGAGTCAGTGGACTACGTATTTCTGCTTCACTCTCCTTTTATTCTTGATCTTCTGATGAGGCCTCTTTATTGCCCAAACTTGATGAGAAGCCAGAGGACAAGAAACCTCTTACAGGTCAGACTCCCAGTGCTTCTGGAAGAGCAAATGTAAAGTGTTCAACAAAGTTCTCATCCTGGGGCATGGGTTGCCTTTGAGAAGAATGTGCTTGTCCATCCCTCAGCAGTGCTTTTACTTGCCACCCTAATTCTGGCAGGGTACATCAGATACCGTATAAAAGAAATACTCTGCCACATGCCTAATGTTCCTTAAATGCTTGATCTTACTGGCACTGTAACATTCACTCCATTTGTCTCCCCATCTTTGTGGTAAAGACCATTGATGTCATTTCAGTCTCTTTGGCTTAATGTAAGGTCCGGTTTCTGCTGCCCTTCTCCTCCGGTTCTTCTCTGGCTATCACCTGTCGTCTTTTCATGAAAGATATGCTCCTGGCTCAGTGGAAACCTTTTACAGGTAAATGCCCAGCTGGCAACTCCAGTTTGGTAGAGAGACTAGAACACTCTCTATCCTGTTGAATCAACCAGTATAAACTAAGTTAAACTGCAACAACAAACACCAAAATCTTAGTGGGTTTAAACAACAAAGTTTATTTCTCATTCACCTTATTATAGATAAGCCAGGGACTCAACTCAACATTATCACTCAGGAACCCAGCTAACAAAAGACTCTTTCTCAACACATGGTTTCCATAATCTTAAAGGCAGAGAAAAAAACATGGTGAATTATGCAATAGTTCTTAAATCTTCTTCCTGGAAGTGACACATATCAATCACTTCAGCTCACATTTCATTGTCCAAAATAAATCACACGGTCAAGGCTGAGTTCAAATAGGGAGAGAAACACAATCTTACCAATATACCCACTGTGAGAAAAATTTCATTTTTGGAGCATCCCTAATGGCTAACATATATATTCCCAAATATTTGTTCCACATTCTTCTTATGGGACCATAACATTGAAAAAATAAATAAAACTATATACTGTGAGGTCAAAAAATTGTCCTCAAAGTAGCAAAGGTTAAAATAACTTATTATAGATGTCAGCAAACATTTAAAACTACTGTACCAAGCTGAGAGATTTGTTAGAGGCTGGATAGGGTCAAAAGACCTTCACAAAATAGTTCCTCCCTTCAGATTTTTCTTGAATGGAATAAATATTAACACTGCCAGTCACCCTATGGAGCAGGAAATCATGGCCAGAAAATGTGACCTTAGAGGCTCGGCCTTTGAATAGAAGCAGAAGGGGTCGTATTATTCTCTCTGACTTAATGGGATATGGGAAATGTGGACACGTAACAATGGGACTTTCTTACTCTTTCTAGGTCTCGGCTGAAACGTCATCTGGTCAGAGACACTGAGCCTGCACACTTCATACAGAATGGTCTCCCCACCCCGACCTCTCTCTTTTGCTGAGTATTCTTTATCTTCATAGCATTTATTACCATCTGACACATCTATTTATTTCTTTTCCCCTACCCACTAGAATGTAAACTTTGAGGACAGAGATTTTCTATATATCTCTAGTTACTAGAAGAGTGCCTAGCATGTAGCAGGTGCTCATTAAATATTTGTGAACAAATGCATGGCTGCATGAGAGTCTACCAGGGGTTTGGAAGAGAGGCTAGCCTTGACCTCCAAGAGGGATTCAGCAAGTCCCTGGGAGGGACTCAGCAAGAAGGTCTTTACCCCTGAGAGGAAGCACACGTGATGGGCCTTGAGCTCAGGGAATCTGAGCATCCCATTATAAGAATTTCTGTAATATAAGTCCTTTTGATAACCTCATGCCTTTATCAGGGCCTTGCTAAATGTTTTTTGTTTTTTTTTTTTCCCTTGTCTCAACCATTCCACTTCATTCCTTCAACAGAGAATGAGGAGACTGTTATTTCCTGCTCCATAGGAAATGGCTCTGGACTGGAGCTAGGTCTGCGGCCAGTGGCTTTCTTAGCACTGTGCCCATTCTCTTACAGCCTTCCTCAGACTGGCTCACTCAATCAGTCTCAGGTGAGCCATTGACTCCAGAAGCATTGTCTGACCCCTAAAGTAGGCCAAGTG
>NW_012144855.1:3339696-3339981 GCF_000956105.1 Propithecus coquereli | reverse complement strand
CTTTCACACAGTATAATTTGGCTAGAACATTTATGCCAAAAAATGGTGCAAAATCTCTTTTATTTGTCTTTCTTAGATTAACTGTATTCAAGGTATAATTTACATACAATAAAATGTATCTATATTATGTGTACAAGTACTATGAGTTTGGACAAAAGTGTACAACCATGTATTCAGCTAATCAACTCTACAACCCAAATACAGAGCATTTGTATCCCGCTAAAAGCTCCTTCATAGCCTTTTGCAATCAGTCTCTCAATCCCCAGCCCCAGGCTAACGCTAATC
>NW_012144855.1:3333629-3339646 GCF_000956105.1 Propithecus coquereli | reverse complement strand
AAAAAAAAAAAAAAAAAAAAAAAAAAGGATTCTTACACTTGAAAAAGTCATAAAAGTAGTGTGCCAGAATAAGACAATGAAATGAAATTCACATACAGACAGATGTGACATAGGTTGCACATATACTGGCCCTGCTAAGGTAAGCATGTGAAGTTTACAGGAAATTAATTCAGTGATGATTCTGATTGACTCAATATAACTGAAGAAGCAGACTCACATTAATTCCTCTCATTGATTACAGATTTTCATTTCTTTTTTATGTCAATCTCTTAGATGCAACACAATTATATATTGACTCCCAATAAATGTGACAATTTCCTTCTCACCTTCAACATAGACATGCAAACACACAGCGGCAGACACTTAGGTGATCGCACATGTGTTATAACCAAACACAAACCCCTAAAATTTTTACTCTATAAAGTGAGATGATCCAGCCAGATGACCTTTACAATTTTCTTTTCAGGTTTAAATTTCATAACTTTCTAAGGAACCTAGTTGGAAGGTTAATTTTTACTGTTCCTCAGAGGAGTATTAATTAAGTCAACTATAATATGGTCAATCTAAAATGATTGTAAAGCCTGTGAAAATAACCACATAGATTATTGATGCCCAATTATTCTTGCCTTCATAATAATAGAATCCAGTCACTTTTTTCTGAATATTTCTGCTTCAGCAAGTTACTAACAAATTCTGTAACTACAATGGGCTGTTGGAGTAGAGCAGGTATGAGCACAAGTTTGGAACCATGCAGACCAAGATGGAAACCCTGAAACCTACTTCTCTGGCACTTATGAGCAATTGGTTATTGTACAAATCACTTATGCCCTATAGGACTTTCCCCTTCACTATAAAATGGAGGTCACAATACCTACTTCACAGGCTATAGCACAGTGCCTGGCACTTGGAAAAAAAAAACTAAATAAGTGGTATCTTCTTACATACTCACCAGACATATTTGACCTCATCCAGAACATAATAAGAACACCTTACCCACACAAGCCCTTCATTTCTCAGCTGTAGAATGCATCTACCACTTTGGGGCCTTGAAATGAGTAATAGTTATTTTAACTTCCTCATCAATTATAAACAAATGCTTAGTACTTGGTCCAAATCCTGTTATTACAAGACCCTTCTCTGAACGCTTGGGTGAAAAGTGCACTTTGTACTCCATAGTGGTCACTCCCTGAATTGTACATCTGGTGAACACTGAAAGGAAGGGTCCTTCCCTGGTAGTCCGATATCTTGTAACTAAGAAAGGGAGGGAAAAAAAACCCTTTGGAAGTTTTTACATAGAAGAATAATATTTTAATGTATGACCTTATATAGGAGACAGTTACTATGTTCATATTTTGCTAATTTTAAGAGGCTATATTTAAAATCACATACACAGATATGACACAGGTTTCAAGTGCACTTTGTCTCTACTGAGTAAATATGCATGATATTTATAGAAAATTAATTCAGTCATGATTTTGATAATTGACTCAATGCAAATGGAGACATAGATACATGCAGAATTAATCTAAGTGCTAAATACTTATATTTTCATATCATAACAAACTAGCGAGTTATTTACTGATCTCTATCTCTTTTCCTCTGTTTCTGTCATACGTACACACTTCTCATTTCAAGAATTTTCTATAATATCTGATAAATCTATATGTTCAGGGGGTTGAAAGCTAAAATACTCTAAGAAACAATTGCATATCCCAGGGATGCTTCTGCAATTGCTCTCTTGAGATCCTAAAATTTGAAGCCACCACTGGAAGCCCAAAATTACATAAAGGAATTAGGTAAGTGAAATCCTTTTGCAGAAGGCTCTTGCCAGACTATACTCACGGGAGAGTCAATCTGAATTCTAACTCCATGGCTAGAAATGGAAAATAATAGAGAAATTTTTCCCTGGAGGGGAAAGCTTTTGATCCCACCACCTGTAAAATGTTATTGCCTCTGTCTTTGCAGATTCTGATTTATCCAGGTTCCAAAAGGCCTGACTCTCAAAAGTAGATGAGGTAGCCAGGTTTATCTAATACCTGATGCTCCTCTTCTCCATGCTGCCTGCTATTCAGCGGGCTTCCTTTAATAGGTGAAAGTACTTAGGTGAGTTACTAATAGATCCCATGTTTATTTTGAGCCCGGGGATTCTTAATTTTCTCCCTTTCTAACACATATATCTTTCTACAACTGCATTCTGTTGGAGTTTTCCAACATTCATACTCATTTAATCAATTTCCAGTTATTCCTCCACTGGGATCTTGAGCAAGAAAATAAGGAGTGTGTGTGCGTGCATACACTGTATTAGTTAAATGTATTCTTTCGGAATACATTTAAGTGCAAAACCTTTATTCCAAATGGATTCCCATCCTTGGAGAAATTCTATATAGAGAATAGATTGCTAAAGGCAGTTAAGAAATCATAAAGAAGGTGAGGAAAATTAGAGAATTCAAAAGTGGGAAAGTTAGCAAGTTTGACTTGTTATACTTTGCATTAAAGAAAAGCTGGTCATTTTGCCAGAACAAGAATATGTCCTGCAAAGGGAATAACAGAACCTGTTGAGAAGAAAGGGTAACACTACTGGACAAAAGGAGTATTTCAGAAGGAAACAAAACATTTTTTCCAGTTATCTAATTTGTTTAATAGGTGTGGTTCATCAAATCTATCCCATTGGTTATTATACAGTTGGATATTTAATAAAAAATAAAATTTTAGACACAAATTATCTTTAAACATGCTAGCTAGATAAGAAGTGAAAACTCTTTTTTTAAAATATTGATTTCAATGAGTGATAGTGTCTTCAAAAAGTTGCTTCATTTTAAAATTAACAAAAGCATACATGTTTTACAAGGCTCCTACTCCATATTGTCTGTTCTAAATGCAGTATTTGTGTCCCATATGATGTACTAGTTGGCTATATTGTCGATTGATAGGTGCATAATGTACCATATAATTATGCATGTGACATATTCAATTATAGTGAGTTATTTCTTATATACTGTCTGCAATTTATGTTACCTAATTGCTCCATTTAAAACCCTAACTGTATTTCCATATACATGTGGTTCTCATCACACAATTTCAAAAATAAGGTGCTGGGTACCTACTGAGCACTACACTAGTGGAAATACACCAAATGTCTATGTCTATTTCTATACTAAAAGAAAAATGTACGCATATACAATGGGCATATCAAAAGTATGGATCTAAAACTCCATAATGACCAGTCCATTTAAATTAAACGAGGAACTGATTAAGCATGAAACGTATGGGCCATATCTGCATGCGTGGTATGTGTATATGTAAAACCATAGCTTTCCACCAATGTCACTGACCAGACTCTGCTACACAGACTCTCTATCAGAACAAAGGCTCACAGAACAGACAGAATATAATCGGCCAATTTCCTACCTGTATATTGTGAATTCAATAGTGATCCTATTGACATTGACATAGGTGAAGGTAATCTAAAGACTTGTAGTTACCACTGTTTTCCTCACATTAGGTTGTCAATATATTAACAACTAACATCATTTAAACATAGGCTTTTACTTACTGACAAACTTTAGTGATAAATCACGAAATAAGTATTCAGATGTCATATACTTCATGACATTGCACATCAGGATAGCTCTGATTGACCACTCTTTGAAATTTCTAATTTTTATCTTCATGGGAAAATAAAGAAAAACTCTTTTATAAGTAGAGTATGAGTATGGTGAGAAAATAGACTCATCTAATTGTCATTTATTCACTCAAGAAACTAGTTCATTCAGAAAAGAAAAAAAAAAACTATTCTTATGTTAGCACATCTCTGTGGTAGAAGTTCGTGAATATAAAATGTAATTTCAGCCTGTCTATTTGTTGCTTTCTACTTTACCTAGTCTTGTCTTACACCTACTTTGGGCTCCCCAACTGCTCCCCATTGCCCGAACCTCTGCCACTGTCCCCCCTCCTATGGGACCCAGCTGGCTCCTGCATTGTGAATTACATTGGAACCATTATTATTTCATTTATCTTATTTGGAATCATTTGTTCGTTCACGATACTCACCATTCGTTCACTCATTCAACATATACATATTTCATGATCATTATGTGTCATTTTGTTCCATAAATGAAGACACATGTGTTAATAAGAATCAGAAAGATGTATCTCATGATCGGTATGTGTAAGAATCAGAAAGACAAGATATAATGAGTTTTGAGGATGTGGAGGAAAGGGAATCCTTGTACACTGTTGGTGGGAATGTAAATTGGTACAGCCATTATGAAAAAAAGTATAAAAGTTTCTCAAAAAATTAAAAATAGAACTACCATATGATCAAGCAATCCTACTTCTGGGTATACATTCAAAGGAAATGAAATCAATATCTCATAAAGATATCTGCACTCCCATGTTCATTGCAGCACTATTCACAATAGCCAGGATACAGAAACAATCTAAGTTTCCATCAATGGATGAATGAATAAAGAAATATACAGAATGGAATATTATACAGCCATAAAAAAGAAGGAAAGTCTGCCATTCACGATAACATGGATGAACCCAGAGGACATTATGCTAAATGAAATAAGCTTATCACAAAAAGACAAATACTGTATGATCTCATTTATTTGTGGAATCTTAAGAAGTTGAATTTATGGAAGCAGAAGGTAGAACCATGGTTGTCAGGGGCTCAGGCATGAGGAAAACGGGAAATGCTAGTTAAAGGGTATAAACTTTCAGTTGTAAAATAAGTTCTGGGAATCTAATAAACAGCCTGGTGACTATAGTCAATAATGCCATATTCTTTACTTAAAATTTGCTAAGGGTAGATCTTAAGTGTCCTTATATGCATGAGAAAAGGATAACTATGTGTGGTATCGGATGTGTTGATTAATTTGATTGTGGTCATTATTACACAAAGTATATATACATAAATAAAATCATGTTTTTGTAGAGCAAAATATTGTATACCTTGAACATATACAATTTTTACTTGTCAAGTGTATCTCAATAAAGCTGGTAAAGGGAGAAAGAAACTTATGACTTGCTCTAATGGCACTTACAAATGCCACCATTCCACCAGATACCATGGCAGTGGGGCCCAGGGAGACAGGGCATAACAGGAGAAACAATGAGTGGAACCAGAACCCCAGCCCCCAATCTAAGGTGCTAAGAAGACATCAGAGAGTAGCAGAATACATGAAAGAATCATCCCCACTGTAGGCTGGCTCCATCCTTTTCATCCACTGAGTTTCTAGGACAGCTCTCTAGTGCCCATTGGAAATGGCCCTTAGCAGCACTCTTACCCACACCCCAAATTTCCAACACTAGCCATAATGCTAAATATCAGATCTCAAGCATCTTCTGTTTTCAATTTTATCTTTAAACCAGGACCCAAAAAGGCACTGGGTCTTTGACTTCTTTTGTAACTTTGTAAGCTACTGTATTCAGTTTCCTAGGAACAATGGAACATAATACATTTAACTAATTATGGTTTTTATTGGACTTAGTTGAGATAAGGCTCTAACTCATTACATTTATTTCAAGATTCTGGAGTTCTACCTGAAACAAAAATGTCTACTGAGTGTCTGGATTTTTATAGTGTTTTGGTGGGTCACATTTTATGCCTCATAATTACTTGAATTGAGCTGGCAGTTTTGTATATAACAGGAGATACATGCTATGCTGTACTAATTTGTGGACCTCTTTTGTTTTGGAATGGTCTGTACTCATTTAAACTGCTATTAAGAGCATATTGGTACTCAGAGAAATGGATAGCTTGAGAGCCACAATTTCTTTCCTTATAATAAAAATTAAAAGACATATAAAAAAATTGAAATGTGTTATATTTAATATATACTCATCTACCCTGCAGGCCAAATGACTAATAAAAGTACCTTAATGCCATGAGCAGGTCACTATTTACAGTCCCAAAATCATGGGTGTTTTCAAGCTTATGACAAATTTTATTTGGAAGTTTAAAAAACAGTACTATATTCAAAATTTATCAACAATCCAAACTTAGAATTTAC
>NW_012144855.1:3315932-3332759 GCF_000956105.1 Propithecus coquereli | reverse complement strand
TTATAAATCTATAGTAGTATACAGTAATGCCCTGGGACTATCACATTCACTCACCACTCACTGACTCACCCAGAGCAACTTCCTGTTCTGCAAGCTCCATTCATGGTAAGTACTCTATACAGGTGTATCTTTATTTTTTTATCTTTTATACTGTATTTTTACTGTATCTTTTCAATGTTTAGACACACATATATTTACCATCATGTTACAATTGTCTACAGTATTCAATATGGTAATATGCTGTACAGGTTTATAGACTAGAAGCAATAGTCTATACCATACAGTCTGGGTGTAGAGTAGGCTATACCATCTAGGTTTGTGTATGTACACTCTGTGATGTTTGCATAATGATGAAATCACCTAACTATGCACTTCTCAGAATGTATCCCTGTCGTTAAGGGATGCATGCTGTATGTGTGAAATACTCAAAACTAAGCACAAACACTATAGAGTAGCTGGGTTTGGATTAGGAACCATTCGTAATTTGAACATTTGGAGGCAGAGGAATTTCTGTAATTCTTATCTCATACGGTTTCTGTGAGGAGTAAATGAGATAATTCATGGGAAAGCACTCTGCCTATTATAAAACATTATAAATGTCCTTACAAATTTATGGGAGAGATATAAACCTCTTATTTATTCCTAGCCCAGATTAAACCCTAATGCATTGTAGCCAGATACCCAGCAGGTAACTTAAAGTGTACAGAATGCTGTTCTTATTTTTTGCCTTTTGCCTGAAACATTCTTTTCATGATTTTCGCCTGCTAACATTCAAAGTCCAGTTCAGATGTTACCCAAGAATACAGATTATAAAGAATACATGAATTCCCTTTGCACTGTCACCCATAGAGCACTTGCCACATTATATTATGGTTAATTGAAAACAATTCTCTGGCCTCGCTCAATAGTGAACTTCTTGAAAGCAAGAACTATACCTGATTCCTCTTTGTATGCCTCGCACGTAGCATTATATTTGGCATATAGTAGGCATTCAATAAATGTTTGTTGAAATTGTTGAATTAATTTGCCATCAAATAACAACGGCCTCCTTCCTACTTAGCTGTGTCTCACAGCAAGCAGCCGGGCCCAGCAGGGTGGAAGAGATGAAGAGAATTCATCTAAAATCAATTTATTTAGGGAGAAAATGTGCTGTAGTCAATGAAATGATTCAGTTTCATCTTTTTTACATAGCTTTAGAGCTGTACATGATCATAATTTTATGTCAAATATCAAGTCCCTTAAGTCATGTGAAGATATATTATTTTTGTATATAGCATAACACTGTAAAAAACAATACTAACAATCCCACAGGAACTAAATCCTGGAGTTATAGAAAGTGAAAATACTAATGGTTCACCTGGTAATGGCTAGGTCTTGAAGAGTTCGGAAAAAAAAAAAAAAATTCTACAAGCACATAGATATTTGGAAAATGCATATGCTCTTAGAATTATCAATTTTAAGAAAAAGAAAGACATCTCTTCCAAAGGAGAGAAAAACATATGACTCATTTTGAAATCAGTAGGCTCTGTTCCAATTAAACAGATTGCAGACCAGAAGACAGCTCGAGATTGTTGTGAGGACTTCATGGGGCCCTTTCCTCTCTTTTCTGAAACTAATGAGAAATACTCAGGATATATGAGGCCATGGATCAGAAAAATATGTAAACCTGGCTATGTGATAACTCCTCTGAACTGGAGAAAGGCCTTGTTGAAATAAAGCATCCTAATTGACTGGAACAATGCCCACGGGTGGTTAGTTTAATGCAGCCATGCTACAGATCATGCTTTCTCACCAGATGAAAACAACTGCCAAGTAGGATTTTAAAAATCGAAAAAAAAAAAAAGATTTGTTTCCTTTGAAGTTCAACAATGACCTGTTCTGCACAAATATCCTGGGTTTGATTAGCTCATTTGCAATATCATTTTAGTCACGGGAGTATCAATGCTTATAGAGTTACTCCACCCAAGGCAACGAAGCTAGTCTTCTAGCCACTACTCTCCCCTCCTGTGCCTTTATCTGCCACTCGGAGTCTGAAGTCCTCTGCTGAGGAGAGGGTAATGGCGAAGCCTCTCTGCACCTTGCTCACCACACTCCATCTCCTAAACCCTCCTACAGAAAGTGCTGGCCTTCTTCACACCCTGAGCTCCTCCAACTCACAGCCCCTGCCCTGCGAGGGCTATTCTCAAACTGGCATCTGAGTCAATCTGAGCTAATGTGTTACATGCTATATGTGCTACTGCCTCAAAGGTAACTTTTTTGTTTGTTTGTTTTGCCTATATTGCCCAGGCTAGTCTCAAACTCCTCTGGTCTCGGCCTTCCAAATAGCTGGAACTACAGGTGTATGCCACCTCACCTGGTCTTCTTAACAGAGGTTGCTCTGGTCACATCCTTAGAAGCTTTCTAATGGTGGAGACTGCCAGCTCCATGGCAAGCTGATAAGGAAGATATCATCTGACAGACCTTTTAGCACCTCCCAGGTCACACCATAAGCAGTTTATCACTTCTACTCTCCCAGGCGAAGCCTTCGGTCAGCCAACAGAAAGATAAAGGTTCTCAGATCCTGCAGACTTGCCATGGGCTCTTTGAGGGCCCTGGAACAGTAATCCCATCTCCTGGCCCCCAAGAGTCTCTTTACTACTTTAATCCCATGGTTCGTATAAATCATTCATGAGGAAACAGTGAAGTAGCTCCTGAAAACTTAGAAATAAGGTTGCAGTCAAGAGTTAGCCAGTAAAATTTACACAATCATTTTGTTTATTTTTCCATAAAGTAGCATCAGAGATGATTTGGAGACAAGGGATATATAGCTCCCCATTTTCCCAGAAGGATAAAGGCATATTTCCTTGTAAATGCAACTATTTGGAAAAAGTTATCACACTGTCTCTCTCTCTTTCACACAAACACACACACACACACACACACACACACACACACACACACACACACAAAGATAGGAAAGAGTATCTTTCTTTCCTCCCAACAATTCCTTCAAAAGTTGTATCTCATTCACAGCCCTGTTTTTGCTCTCTAAAGCCCTCTATTTATCATCTATATTATTTTTCTCTAACTGCCCCTGCTTTCTTTATGTCATCTTTTAAAACTTGCAGAAAAGGTGGGACAGCAAACAGAATTCCGGGCGTAGAAGGAACAACCACGTTCTTTACAGAATATTTGCTCAGGCCAGGACCGCAGCACATGTGCCCCTCCGGTAAAACATTTCAGCCACGCTTTGCCTGTGATTAGAATTCTAAAAAGAATGTCCATAAATGTGTAACTGCAGAGTCTGGAAACACCCTAAACTCAAACACAGAGAAGTAATTATCCTCTCAAGAAAAATAACTCTAATTGTAGTTTACTAAACTGAAATTAACCAATTGCATTCTAACTTCTTAGGAGAAAAACTGTGAATAGAAAGATCCAACAAAAAGGAAAAAATGAAACCTCAGGAAATCCTGATATCCTAAGGTGGAATTGTTTACCCACTACTTTCCAGCTGAAGATGGCTCTAAGTGTC
This sequence comes from Propithecus coquereli, assembly GCF_000956105.1. Classification (NCBI taxonomy): domain Eukaryota; kingdom Metazoa; phylum Chordata; class Mammalia; order Primates; family Indriidae; genus Propithecus; species Propithecus coquereli. Next base: position 3,329,245 of record NW_012144855.1, on the reverse strand, counting down.
ACCAAAAGGAGCATATATAGTTACCTGGGTAGTGGAAATTGACTCATCAAGCCTCACTTTTGAGTGGGCTGGAATAAATACTCTCTTCCTCTCTGAATCCGTGATCCCAAGCACTTTTTGACAACAAATTTGAAATTTCTAGGTCTCTCAATACCAGGAAAATAGATGCTCTGGATAAGGGGCACAAGCATTCTATCATTGGAAAAAGTTACTACCCCATGGATGCTAATAAGTTAGCTGTAAGGTTTATACATCTTCTCATGTGAGTTTGGTTAGTTTATGGCTATTACTGTGATACTCTGAAGGTGTTCAGCTAGTTCAAAGCTGAGGACCATTCCCCTGTGACTTCCTCAATAAACAAGAGCTGACATTTAACTCATACTTACCATACACCAGACATTTTCTAAACAATTTATACACACAGCATATTTTACCCTCACAAGAACCCTGTACAGGAGTAGAGATTATTGTTACTTGCAGTTTACAGATGAAGAAAATGAGGAACTTGCTTATGATTACATAGCTGGTAGGTGGCAAAGTCTGTGCCCTTATGACCTACACGATGCTGCCTTTTAAAGTGACATGTTCCCTGGCAGTCTTTGTCTAGCTAGCCTATCCAAGTACTTCTCCCTTAAGTTGTACAACAGAATTTCTAAATAAAATACAGTTTATTAATTCATTTTTTGAATGCGTATTATAACTGATATGCAGTAAATAAACTTTTTTATATGTTTCATTTCATATTTGATATTTATGAAAGAATATATGTATCATATGTAAGGTACAAAACAATTACATAATGAATACTTGTGAATTCTCACTCCAACTTAACTACAAATAACTTTCACCACTGCATCCGCCTGTGTGCTCCATCTAGTTTCCATATCCATTTCTACCTAGAAGAAATCATTTCTATCTAGAAGAAATCATTATGCTAAATTTTGTGCTTATGATTCCTATCTTTTTTATGTTTTTACCATATATATGTGTACGTAGATATACATGTTTCTGAGCTTTATAAAAATAGTATCATATTGCACGTGCTCTTGTCCTTGTTCTTCCCATTCAAACTTATTTCCAAGTTTTATCCATGTTGTACGTATTTGAAATACATTCAGTTCACTGATTTCCCATAACTATTCCCCAGTCAGAAAAGTTAAATATAGAAGATTCAAATACAAGTGAATTCCTTTATAGAGATTCTACAATGGAGAAACAACTTGAGCTGATTCTTAAAAGGTACCTGGTTTGTCTGAATAAAAAGGAAGAAGGTGAACATTTGAGAAAAAGAAAAGCATGAGAAAAATACAATGGCATGTTTAGGTGAAAATTCATGTTTTTCTTAGAACAAGCAATATGTTGAGCCAGCCAAGGAGAGTGAGAAGGAACACTCAGAAAGGTGGGAGAAAACAGGGAGAGTGTGGAGTTTCGAGAGCAAGGAGAGGTGGGGCTCAAGAAATAAAGGAGATGATCAATTGAGTTGAAAATTGCTGATGAGAGAAAAGTGTCTCTTGGATTTTTTAACATGGTCATCAAGCCATCCATTTAACATTCAGTTTCTCTACTGCCTCTTGTTCTAATTCCATGGTCACCCAATCACTTTCTGATTATGAACTGATTTCCCATGTAACTCTGCTTATAGAAGGGGAATTCATCAAGAATGAGGACTTAAAGTATTTCTAGTCCCTCTGATAAAATATCTTATGATAAATTAATAAAATAGTTTCTGATTATGTGTTTGATTCCTATACTCATCTATGAGTGTATATTATTCTGCTAGGGCTGCTATAACAAGATATCGTAAATTGCGTGTTTTAAACAACAGACATTTATTTCTCACAGTTCTGGAGTCTGGGAAATCCAAGATCAAGGTGCCAGCTGATTAGATTCTTGGCGAGGGCCCTCTTCTTGGCTTGCAGATGGCCGCTTTCTCACTGTGTCTTAACATGGCAAACAGAAAACAATCTCTCTCTCTTCCTCTTCTTATAAAGCCACTAATCCCATCATGAATACTCTACTGGCCTCATGGCTTCATCTAACCCTAATTATCTCCCAAAGTTCCCATATTCACATACCATCATGTTGAGAATTAGGATATCAACATGTGGATTGGATGGGGGGGATACAATTAAGTCCATAGCAGGGAGAAATGTGGGAATTCCCACGTGATCATAATAGTCATTCAGCACAAACTATTAAACAGGTGCTTATGCCCTAATCGACATTGCACACATAATGGGAGTCCATTTCAGGGCCTGATCATTCTTGTCATGCAAAAAACACATCTTTGGGCATTCACAAGGTTAGGTAAATCCTGGAATCAGGCACCTGAACAAAGTTAGTATCAAATGAGAGTCCATCTGTCCCAAACGGCTTCCCACAGGTGACAGTTACAGCTTCCAGGGTGAAATCCATCAACCAGACCCTTTAACTCCCTTGTATATTAAGAATTAAATACATTTCCTTGCCCATGAGTGCAAATAGGCATAGAAAGTTCTGAGAGCAATTTCCAGCTTGATTCACTAAGGAATCCATGAGGCCGCTCCATGACAGTCGTCACAAGAATACTATTAATATACTATCTCTGCTCTGGTCTATAGTCCTCTTCCTTCAGGTCTGGTGATCATTTTTGTGTGCCCTGTACAAGTCCTATTTTTAAATTTCTAGCAAATTGCACATAATGTATCATTGTCGTTCACACACTACTTACAGTAAAATCATTACGCATCAGGTATTCACCATTGATTTATACTTGGCTTTCCCCCTATATGTTCTGCAAACACTGGCTTCCTCCTCTACTTGTTAAAGGAAAAGACTTAGTCAATCAGTGATTTTCTTTTCTCCAACTAAGCTCAGTATGGTGGATCTTTGTTCTCCCTTCCATGATCAGCATCAGTATTCTTGATATTTTGACAGTATCAAAGTATTTTTAGACTTTTTGCCAGAAATGTTACTTTCTGATGGATGTCAAAACTGAAAATGCCTTCTTCCTCATGGTGCTGCCTTTGGCCAGTGACATCGTTAACCACCCACTTCCCATATCCTGCCAACAGAGACAATATGGCCTAAGAAGTTTCATTAAGGTATGTGTTTGTTAATATAAGTTTTATGAATAAGTTTTCTTTATCCCAAAGAAAACAAATTATTGAAGACTGATTAATATTTTCATTCCTAATATTTTGTAGGTTACTTCTGTATGTGTTCTCACAAGATCACATTGTTTTCAGACTTAGTTGAGCAACTTGCTGTTTTTTGTTTTTTATACATTTTAATTCCCCGTTCCTTAATTTTTCTAGACAGAGCTTTTTATTTCCACATGTTACTCCTCAGTGGTTTCCAAAGTTTCTTCCTGCTTTCGGGTGTAATATTTTGCTACTTCCTCAGGATTCAGCTATAGCACAGATTGACCTTCTCATCTCTCATGTCTTCCATTCTGAAGCAACTGCTGTTTCTTAAACTCACCGGTTGCATCAATACTCTATTTCTCAAATATTTATCTGCAATATAGTTATACATCAAGTCGATCCTGTCACTGCCAAGATTTGGTCATTTTACAACAGATTTAGATCTAAACAGTGTCATTCATTTTGCAGAAGTAGGGAGCTATGACAGTTTCTTGTAACAAAAATAGTCCTGCTTACTGGTAAGAAAACCATAGATTATAAAATGCAGTTTCCTTTTTCTTAACTCTAATAATACTTTTTTTAAAACTGAAAATCAGCTATAAAATTTAACTATATTTTTAACTTAATATATTCCTCCTCCTTGGTTTCAGCAATTGATGGGCAAACTTTACTCCAAAATATACAGTCTAGTTTTCAGAATATCTGATCCCATAATCATATATCACTGTGCTCATTCTAATGATTGATTCTGTTAATAGAACACAGTATCACCCAAACTGTGGTTTCCAAATACCTTTCCCTGATAAAAGGAAGCAGGGATCCATGGATAAATGGTTAAATTCCAGGGCTGGGACATAGAAGGTACAAAACGAATCTGAAACACCTTCTCATGGGAAAAAAGGACAAATTGTTTCAAAAATTATGAGAGAATAACCAGAAGATATAGCAGCCAGCTTGAAGGGACTCCCAATGGTCAAATCTAGGATAATTTTATCAGCAAAATAAATACAGAGGGTGATACATTATAATCCATTGAATTAAATAAGAATCCTTGGTCCTTATTGATAATAAATTAGCAAATGGGAAAGAAAGCCGCTCTTTCTTACAATAAAATGCCCAATAATGAATACAGAAGAAAAAGTAGAGTTAGAAATATCACCATTTTGCAACCATCCTATTAAAAACATTGATTTAGGCAAGAATCATCAATGGATGCTAAATTTAGTGATGAAAAAGTTGAAAGGAACAGGTTATTATATAGTCTCAAAGTATCTTCCTATAAGGTATTTCTTAGGTCCAAAATGAAAAATAAGAATAACAGTACAGGAGGAGACTGGCAACATTTTAACTAAGTGATCAAAATTAATGTCACCAATAAGGTATGCTTTTGGATGTGAGAAGAAAAAATAACTTGTGTGTAGTATTCCTCCAAAAATATGTAAACTGAATGTAATCATAAGGAAATATCAGAGATACCTTAATAGACATTCTGTAAAATAACTTTCCTGGGTTCTTCAGAAATGTCAATAGTATGAAAGACAAAGAAAGGCTGAGAAACTGTTCAAATTAAAGAAGACTAAAGACATATGACAACTAAATGCAATACACAATCCTGGACTGGATCTTGAGCTAGGAAAAAAAATTCTGTAGCAGACAATGTATAGTCAGGGTTCTCCAAAGGAAGAGAACCAATACCCAATTCCTTATAATAATAAATCCCTTCCTCCATAGAAATAGTGGACACTGGCAAGTCCCAAGATCTGCAGGGTAAGTCGTCAAGCTGGAGCTGGAGACCCAGGAGAGCCAATAGTTCTAGTCTGAAGGCTGGCAGACTCAAGACCCAGGAAGAGCCAGCGTTTCAGTTCTAAATCCAAAGGCAGGAAAAAGTCAATGTCCCAGATCAAAGACCATCAGACGGGAAGAATTCTCTCTTGCTTGGGAGGGACGGGGATCCATCTTTTTGATCTATTCAGGCCTTCAACTAATTGAATGGGGCACTCTGCTCTACTCAGTCTACTGATTTAAGTGTTAATCTTCTCCCTCATAGAAATACCCAGAAAAATATTTCACCAAATATCTGGGCACTCTGTGGCCCAGTCAAGTTGACACATAAATTGAATATAATAGACTCTATTGGGTCAGTTGACAAAATTAAAGAATATAGTTTACAGGTTAAAGTACCGCTGTTAAGATTCCTTGTTAAGAGGGTAGGATCACATGTTCTGTGCTTTTTATCACAATAAAAATAATAAAGCCTATTAATTTATAAAAAATATTTTAAATTTAAGTTTGATCATTATAATTTGGCTATGTAAAAGAATATTATTGATCATGCCACTGCACTCCAGCCTTCCAGCCTGGGCAACAGAGCAAGAATTATGTCTAAAAAGAAAATTCTTTTTTAGGAGACATACACTGAATAATCATTGACTAAAAAGGCATATTTCAAGCAGTTCAGAAAAAAATACCAAGATACATAGAAAGAGAAAATGATAAAGCAATGTGACAAAATGTGAAAAATTGATGAATGTAGATAGAGGGTATACTTGAGTTCTTGCAACTTTTTTGTAAGATATATATAATTTTAAAGAAAAATTATGAGAGAGAAGGAGAGCCCCACCTACTAAATCAGAAACCCTAGAAGTTTTAATTTAATTGATTTGATGTGAAGCGTGGATTTAGGATTTTTCAAATCTCTCCAGGTGATTCAAAAGTACAGACTTGAGAACCATACAACTAAAGGGATCTACTTCACCTATACGATGATCTCACAATATATTATGTTCAGTTTAATCCCTAAATCTCCCCTTCACTTTTTTTTAATAAATACAAATGTAATCATAATTATAATCAATAAGTACACATTGAGATATTATACTAATAAGGCAAATGTCAGAAAAGGCATTTCTGGGATTCCCTCTCTATATGAAATCCAGGGTCTATGCCCACTTAGCACCTGTGTGTCTTCTCTCATATCACCTATGGGGTCATCACACACAAGCTGAGCACTGAAGCCACGTGCTCTGTATGCACTGAATTTTATTCTCAAGGGAAGAAAATCACCCTTGCTTGAGGCTGTGTGAATAACAAGAGCTCTTCTTTCTAAGCATGACAGTTAATCCTGAAACAATCAGCTACAGACAACCTAGTGAGTAATGAACTTGAGCAGGTCAGTAGAGGACCACATGATTTATATTCATTAAAACTAATTAAAACCACAGGCAGGAACTAAAAGCTGGTGACTTTTATAATCAACGATTATTGGACTACACCACAAACTACTTCTAACAACTCCTTTAAAAACTTTTCTGTCTAAACAGTTAACTCTCTCTACCCTATACTGTAGATCAGAATTTAGTGTTGAATTTTGTATTCTGCCAGGTAGGATATTTTATTATTCTGGAATAGGGACTCCAAGAATCATGACATTTATCTCCATTATAAAATGTAAACAGTCTAAGCAGAGATTTATGGTTTTATTTGATCCAATAGAGAAGCTGCATCGTCCTACATCCTTTCATTTTTTCCACAAACATTTGTGGAGCACATATGCTATGGTAAGTACTATATAAGTGTATTTGTGACCTGAGAACCATAATATTTGGAGGGTATACAGATAAAAAGCTCGACCTCCATGCTAAAGCCATCTGTCAGAACTGTTAGGTCCACTTTTTAGCCAGTGCTCCAAAGTAAGGCTCTGATTTAATCTTTAGACGAACCTTATAATCAATCCTCCAGTGAAATCTTTGACTGGATAAAATAGCATCTCCAACTCTAAGATCTTTAATGAATTTTATAGCATTTATAAACTCAAATGGTGCATTCCAGCAGAAAATTGAGTGACACCATGAATCAATTTCTAATCCAGCATTCAGTGATTACAATTCTACATCCTTTAAATAGATAGGGAGTTGTATAAGTGTACCTTCCAGGACTCATAAGAGATAAAGTAGAAAGAGCACTTAAAGAAGATTATCAAGCCCTTGGAGAGTATCAAAAGTTGTGAATTAGCTTTGTTATAATTTGCCACATGTGGGACTACACATGGACTGTCACACCACTATACCTTGACATATCCTATTCTTCAACTGGGAATCTCCTTTCCTCTTCCTCTGCCTGGAAAAAAATGTATCCCAACTAATGTGAAGCCTCCTTCTTTAAGGCTCACTATAGTCTAGTAAATCACATTACACTTAGTGGGTTTTGGTTTTGTTTTGTTTTTTAGAAGTCCACGACACCCATACATTAATAACTCATTTAAGATTGGACTGACCCATATTCACGTTTATAGTCGCAAGTACCTAGCAAAGTGCTTGGCACAGTGTAGGGTGCCAGTAAACGTTTGCTAAATTCAAACCAAACTGGAAGGAATATTATCATTCTGAATTACTATGAAAATGATTTTTTCAGATCATTGAGCAGATGTTATTAGAGAAGAAAAACATTTTTAAAAACTATCTGCCCCCCAGCTTTCGACAAAAGAGAAAGAGAGAAAAGATATGGTAGAAAATACTGCTACTGTTCAACCAAACTAGCAAGACATATAGTCTATACACGACCCACTGCTTTTACAGACTGCTTAAGGACTTATACAAGTCCTTCTCCCAATGAGATGTAGCACACAGTTAGCTGTAAATGATAATCACATTGTGGTCTGAGGCAACAGCATTTAATAACACATATGCTGTAGCAAGCCGCATCTCTTCACCTTAAGGCTCCAGATTCAAATAAAGAAAAACCGTTCCTTGTTCCCTCTGGAAATTCAAACCAAGTCAACATTATTTATAATGCTTCAGTCTTGGAATGTTTACTGATGCATCACTTCCTTAAGTCAACAGTGAGCATTTATCTAGTCCCATAAAAGTGGCAATCAGAGAGTTGATTATGAGAGTTTTGTCAATGGTCAGAATGGTCAAATATGAAGCCATCCTTTGCCTCTTTGGCTTTTTATTTAACACTTTATGATTCTAGTTTGCACACTCCATGATTGAAGTAGTGTCACTTTAGCCAAAGTTAGAGATGTCATGTCAAAACCACCTTTATGGCTATTCTTTAACTATTCCAAAGAAAAATACATCTAAGCACTCATCTTTACTTTGTCCTATTTAAAGCCATCTCCATGGCCAATTCAATGACCTGCATCATTCAGAAACTAACATAGTTTCACAGGAAAACATTTTCATATATTTCTAAGGACCCTTCTTTCAATACCAGGTAAGGGCATTGTCCCCACTTAAGAAACCAAAGTCCAGTTTCTACAGTGTTATCTGGTTAGAATATTCATATTTAGAGATAAGATAAAAATAATCAAACAAACTATTAAAGATCTAGCATCATTCAATAAAACAAGTACTTTTAGTTATTCGTAAATTTACTTGGTATCACTATAATTTGATATAAAACTGAATTTATTTTGCAATTTAACTTTTTTAAACTTGAAGGACATGAGGAGTATGGTCAATAAATGGCTTAAATGCCAATGTTTAAGATGAAATAAAACATTATACAAAGAACATCCCATGCTTTACAATTTCATGCTAAACAATGCATGTCACAAGTGAGAATTTATTACTGCATTGCAACTGGAGCCAACATTGAATTTCTTTCTTCTGCTCAATTATTTTAATTATCTAAATTGGTTGTCATTCTTATTTCCACCAATTTCACTTCTGCAAATCGATATCAGACCATGGTGAAAAAAAGGCCTAGACAGAATGAAAGATTGAAATTTATATTCTTCATATGTATGTTTGTGGTCTTCTAGTTACTGTGACCTCAACTAGTAATTTAGACCACACAACAAAATTCAATAAGAAAATTGTATAAATTCTTACACATATTTTCACTTCAAGTGTAAAATTAGAAAATGACCACTGAAGAATTTATTTTAATTATAAAGGGATTGAAGGGAGAGAAAAGAAAAAATAATTAACTAGAAATGTATGTGATTTGAACTAAGGGTCGCTGCCAATTAATCAGAAGTTGAATTCTAGGAGAAAATATTCCAGTCCCAGAGGAGGTATCTTAGCTCATAAGATGTTTAAAATTTTTGGCTAAGCAGTATTTAATCCAGCAAGATAATAGTAATAACTAACAACTCTAAATGCTTCACAACAACCAAAAAATGTAGGTTACTATCATGACTCTTGCTTCACATGTTAGGGCAACTGAAATTCATTGAGGCTAAATACGCTGTGAAGGAGCTGGGGTTCAAGGTCGGGGTATCTGACTCCAGCACCTCCACTCTCCACCTGTCCTCTAAATCCCTTCCAAAGAGCATCTGTGCTCAGATCCAGCCCCTCCTGGCATTGCCAAGGTCCCAGGAAGTACGAAGGAGGGAACCAGGAAGAGCACCCTCAACAGAAAAAGAGGAGAAAATCATCTCTTTCTTTTGGCTTTACCAGTTCTAACTTCAAATGATAGGAGCCAAGAATAATTAATTCACTTAATTTGTTTTCTATCTAATTCTGAAACTTGTCTCTGGGTCTTTCTGAAACCCAGTATTTTGCGTAATTCTATGGTTTGTGAAAAAGGAGCCCCTTTTATTTCTGGGAAATATTTTATTTCAAAAGCTTTGATTTATTAATCCAAATCTGCATGTGGGCAACGCGACAAGAACATACCTTTCATGGGGGAATTCAAAACTACAAACTGCTGCCAAATAGAAGACATTTTTTAAAAAGTGATAAATGAGAATAGTAGAAGGGAGGAGGGAATTCCAGAGTTTTCAGGGCACGGATGAGGAACAAGAAACAGATTTATGCTGATTGAGGTTACAAATGAAGACACCTGAAGGGGTATATTGGAATCTAGAGGCTCTTCTGTTGTTATTCTGCCGCAGTAATGGTATGACACTTGTGAAAAAGTGCAGCGGGACAGAGGAAATAAATGGACCTGATGCTCATAAAGCTGTGTCAAGCATTTAATTCAATCCTCTGCTGAAACTGACTATGTCTCTTTGAATAGACAAAAGGGTAGAATAGATGGTATTTTTAAAACAGGAAAGAGAAAAACCATCAGATCATTTCCTGACTTCAGTACTGCTGCTTGTTGCTAAATTAACAGAACATTTTATACGTGAACAAATTATCAGATCTTTAAATACAATCATGGTACGTTTTAAAATATCAGCTCTAATTATATTTTCTTTTGACAAAGTAATTATACTTCAAGAAACTGTGATCAGAACAATTTTTTTTTTTTTTTTGCTACCAAATCTGAGAACAGAAGGTGGAAAAGGTGCTTTCAGATTATCTTACAAAAAGCTGGCTAAACTTTATATAACCTTCTTTGATAGCCTTATAAAAGAAAGGCTTAAAAATAGACCAACAAATACAAATTTTAATCTTCTTTCAAGTCGCTAGTTGATTTGTAATTTAATGTTATTTAGGACCATGGTGGTCACATACTATGCTATAGAGCCTGCTTTTTCCTCCATGGATTTGTTTTCTTCATATTTAAAATCAAAGAGTTGGCTCTGAGAGCCTTTTTGTTATTAGTTCAAAACAAATGAATTGAACCTTAGGCCTCTTTTTCCCAAGAGGATGTAATACAGTGCCCTTGGCTGGTACTTTCAACTTCGGATTCTCCACCAATATATCTTCCTCCTGGGAAGATATTTCTTTCCTTCACAGGTCTCTAGCCCCTTCTACTTCCTATCCTCCCCCCACTTATGTCTTAATGAATAAATATTTCTCTGTTCACCTGAGGGGGATTCATTTTGCCTCTCTCTGCCCTAAAATTTCTCCCTCAGGATCCTACCTGACTTGCCTGCTAAATCCCTCCCACAAAGGTTTAGGGACAGCCTACAGCTATAAGCCCTAATATTCCTCAGCTTTATCCTTTTGTTAGCAGTTTTTCTTCCCCCATGAGGGGGAAAAAAAAAAGTTCATAAAATGCAAATGCACAATGAATAAACCAAAGAGTGCAGATGTACTAGTGAATTTGTCGGTACAGATTTGTCTCTCTATAGTTAGGGAAATTTTGAATTTAATTCACCAACAGTTTAGCAGTAAATATTAAGAATAATCTAGATCTTCTGAATTAGGGAAAGGGTTGCAGAGGAGGCTGGACCAAGGGCCACACTGATGGCAAGAAGGAGGAAAATAAGTAAAAAGAAATATAAGACACAGTATCTGCCCCCAGAAGACTTGCAATCTGGAAGGGTGTATTTATATGCATGAGACGCTTTGAGAAGGACAGAAGAAAGCATATAAATTGCCAACTTATGCAATAGTTGGGCTTTTTTAGGTGGGTCTAGACATTTTAATAAGCCTCACTAAGCCATCAGATGCTTCAAGGTTTAAAGTGTTCTCTGTTAAACATAGGAAGAATTGAGAATGACACAGACCTGAAAGTGGAAATAGAGGAGGAGTGATATATGGATTTCAGTTCCAGGAACTTTCATCCCCAGCTGAGAGCAAATCATTGGCTAGAATACCAATGATTTACAAGTAACACAGAGATCCATGATTAAATCATTTCCATTCCTACCCTGTTAAGGATCCTAAATGAAAGTGCATTTTTGTATATGGGCTAAGAATAAAACATCTTCGAGCTGGAATGATGTGAGAGCTTACAGCAAGCAATAAACTTTGCCTTCATATTTGGCTCTGCTAATCATCTTGGTAAATGAATCTATTTCATTTTTAAAGACCTCTAGACATCATTATATTTTTCCTCTTTCTATAAATATCTACTGGTATTTTGTGCATCAGAAAACAACTATAGTATGCCCATTTTATGGAACTGGCAACTCAGTAGTTTGGTCTGCCCTGTCCTGACAAGCCATATACTTTAAAAGGCAATGCTAAAATTGAATTACATACTTGTTTTTCTCCTCTTCTGACATTTGTATATAATTTGTATTCATGACAAATTACAAGGAAGTTCTATTATTCATTTTTTAAAAGTCTAGTGGAGAAGAACCTTCCTTAAACTTATTCGTATTCACTCTTCAGTTCAAAACACAGCCCTAAAAATCTCCTTGATTTATTACATTATTTTATTATGTTCTGTGAGTTGGTCCTTTATGCAATAGTTAAATGACTAGGGCATGTAATTTCTCTCCTGGATAGCTAGGACTAGAAAAAAAAACAATCTTCTTTTGGTGAGAATCATGAATATTGTCAAGAAGATTGCAGTGGTTCCTTGGCTAGGTTTCAGCGTTATTTTCTACACATCCTGAAAATTCTAGCACAAGTCCTGGTAAATATAATGAACACTTTTTATCTTTTTTTAGGACCCTCCCCAGAAAAAGTTATTGACAAGGCTAAGCAGATCAATTATGTAATCAAGAAGAACTCAATAAAGCAGGTTCTCAAGATACCTAAACTCTCCCAAGGTCACAAATCAACAATCAAAGGAAGTATCATGGAATCAGTTAAAGTCTCCAGGGTGCTGTACAGCAAATGGAAACATCAATGTACTAACTATAGGTCATTCTAGCCCTTTTGGACCAGCCTAAACATACGCTACCCGCTCTAATCCAGTTCCTAATATGTGTTTAACACCGAGTACAGTGCCTGACACAGCTTCACTGCTTAAAACTCAGTTCCCTGGAAATCTTCCCCAAGAAGTCTTGCCAGGCCCTGATAACCTATGCTCCTGTTGACTTTTCTATTACTTTGATTCCTACCATCCCTAGGAACTAACGCTGCTCTTGACTATCAGGTGCATGCCTTGCAAACTTTCTCAAATTATTCCAGATTATTCCATGTATTTCTGTCTTGTGCTCCAACTTGACTGTCACAGGCAGAGAGAAACCACATTTTTTTGTATTCCTCGCAGATGCTAGTTGAATCTGGGCCCAGCAGTTATCACTAAATAAATACTTCTGAAATAATGAGTAAACAAACAGAACAAAAGGACTTCATTACTCTGAAGTCCTGGTGTTCTAGTAACCTGAAGGAAAAATGTCATTTCTGTTCATACCCAATACACTGTAAAAATCTGCTTTACAATATGTTTTGATTTGTTTGATTTCTTTGGGCGTTTCATACTATCCACCTGAGTGACAGTGTTTTGTTTGGTTTTATCACCTTGCTCTGTTGCTCACCATTAGCATTTATATACAAAGGAAGATATACTGTTGGACTTTGTATTGTGTTAAACAATGATCAAGTATCAGTAATCTCATGTGATTCAACCTAAGGATTTGTTTTTAAAGACTGTATCCATTTCAGCACC
>NW_012144855.1:3313487-3314792 GCF_000956105.1 Propithecus coquereli | reverse complement strand
TGTTCTCTCTCTGGAGAGCAGTCTGGTATGTGAGATAAGACCTATAACATTAAATGCAGGGATGGGCAAAGTGGCTCAGACTTATAATCCCAGCACTTTGGGAAGCCAAGGCAGGAGGATCAATTGAGGCCAAGAGTTTGAGATTAGCCTGGGCAACATAAAAAATTAGCCAGGCGTGGTGGCATGCACCTGTAGTTCCAGCTACTTGGGAGGCTTTGAGGCAGAAGAATCGCTTGAGCCCTGAAGTTCAAGGCTGCAGTAAGCTATGATCATGCCACTATACTCCAGCCTGGGCAACAGAGACTCTGTCTCTGTAAAATCAGTCAAAAATTTAAAAATTAACTGCAAAAACTATTTCCCTTTTATTTTTAGTAATTATCATCATATGCCCAGCAGCTAACACAATTTCTGACATATATTAAGAAATTGAATAAATTTTGATGAAAGAATGAGTGAATATGGTTCACACCCATTGAATTGTTCATTTCACTTTGAGGAAAATGGACAAAAAAGTTAACCTAAAAGAAAAATTAAGACTTTTCACAACTATTCATAGTAGTAAAAACCTGAAGACATTCTTATGCCCAATAATAGATGATACATGAGCTTGATTAAATGCTACATGTAGCTTGGTTTATATACAACAAAATGTGTATGAGTTAATATTAAGTCTCTTGCAAGGATTGATGGAAAGAAGTGAGCAGAGGAGAGAGTCTAGATGTGTTCTGTTTGGGTATCCTGGTAAGAAATCTCAATTATCCAGGGCAGAGAAAAAAAAAAAAAAGAATGAAACTGATCAAAATAGTCCCAGGAAGTCTAGGATAGAAAGTATAGACACATTAACATAGAAAATAGTAAACTCCTGATCACTGGGGACAAAGTGAATGGAAGAAGTGGAGCATTCTCACGACTCATATTACCCTGCAGATTATAAAGATTCCTTACCTTCCCTCTATAGATAAAGCAATCCTAGAGATTTGAAAAGAAAATCTGCAACTGAAAAACTAACATTGAACTGCTAAGAAGCTATGATTCAGCCATAATCAGCTCATTATTGAATATCTCTTTTGAGATAACAACTCAACTCTGAATCTGTATAAAGCAATGCCCTAGGTGCTACAATGAAGGCACTTACAGGCAAGATACAATATGGCTGCAAATACTCATTGCTCAAGGTTAACAGTGCCCTATTTAAAGGGGATGCTACCTTTTTTCAATCAATTAATGTACTGAAATATAATGATGGAGCTGGAGGCCAATTTTTAGTTGATTTAATGGTATTAATACAATTCTTCATATTTAAAT
>NW_012144855.1:3309885-3312092 GCF_000956105.1 Propithecus coquereli | reverse complement strand
ATATATATACACACACATCTAAACATAGTTGTAGTCTTATATACCCTACAATGAATGTTTTTCGGTTTTTAATAAGATTAAGAAGAAAGGAGTAGAACACAAAAGAGAATTACAGAGTGGTTAAAGAAATGTTATAACATTTGTCAATATACAACAATAACAAAAGAGTATAAAAATGACAAAACACAGAACTTCTTAGCATGACAAGATCACCAGGTCCACTTTGTTAGCTTATAGCTAAGTATAGAAGAGTGGTTGCAAGCTTGGGCGTTAGGCCATTAGAAACTCTGCCTCATCACAGCCTTTTGACCTCAAGAAAGTTATTTCACCTCTTCTAGCCTTAGAGTCACTTTCTATGCTAATTTTAAAAGGGAAACATACAGTGATACCATATTATAGGTCTGTTATGAAGGTTAAATAAGATAATTATATATTTTGTGCTTGCCATTTCTTCAATTATAGGATGTATCTTTTATGATTTCTGAAATCTGGAATAACTTTATTTTAGTATCAAAAAAACTTGAATGTATCCATGCAGAAGAAGAATTGTCACTGCCAGGTGCCTATATCATTGGTTCATCCAATTTTCACTTCAATTGAGGCATTTGTTTGGGTTGTATAATTGAATTTTTTCATAAGATTATAAATTTTGTTGTTCCTAAAAATGATTTTAAATATACTACAATAGTATCAAGCTTTGAGGGGAAAAGAGTAATTGAGTAAAAGTTATTTTAAAGCTAGGAGTTGTTGGTATATAGTTTATAGTGGTGAAGGCCTGTCACAAAGCATTGAATATCTATTTAACAAAAGCTTCCAGCTGACTTTCAAGGGATGTTTAATGTCCAAGAAGACATGGTTCCATTAAGGAAAAAATGAAACCACAATTAACTCATTACCAATACCAACAAAGCCCAAGTGCTTTCTGATATGCCTTACTGCAATCCTAGAGGTGCTTTTAAAAGGTCATAATCCCAAACACTGATGTCACAGAGTAGTAGTTTAGTGGAGTACTGGGCATGACTACAAATAGCCAAAAGTGATTCCAAAAAAATCTTTAGGTTATTGATTATTTATATATATGATCTAGATTCTATTAGGTTATTAGATGTCTGATTTTGAATCAAAAGTGTAGTTTATTATATTTCAAAGAAGCAGTACAATTAATCAAAGTGTGCACCTAAACTATCGACACAGTTTTGCAACCTCAACAGTAGCTTATTAATGCCAGCAGCAATGAAGCCTGGGGAGTGAGTGGCAATGAAATCGCCAAAGGTGTTTTCCACCAGCTTGTTGAGAATTGAATATTTTGCTTTGCAAGAAGTGGTCGGAAGCCTGGAAAAAGTGATAGTCAGTTGGTGCAAGGTCTGGTGAATACAAGGGATGACAGAAAGTTTCCAAGTCCAGCTTCTGTAGTTTGAGCAGTGTTATTTGTGTGACATGTCGTCAAGCATTGTCTTGTAAGAGGATTGGCCTATCTCTATTGACCAATCTCAGCTGCTTAATCACAATCATCCTCATCATTTTGTCCAACTGCTTGCAGTAGACATTCACTGTAATCTATTGACCAGGTTTCATGAAGCTGTAGTAGACAATACCAGTCCTAGACCACCAAACAGACACGATTAGCTTTTTCTGATGAATATTCAGTTTTGGACCGTGTTTAGGCACTTCATCTTTATCCAACCATTGTGCCGGATGCTTGCAATTGTCAAAAAGAATCCATTTTTCATCACACATAACAATACAGTGTATAAATGGTTCACCTTTATGTCATGATAGCAAAGAAAGGCAAGCTTTGAGACGATTTCTCTTCTGACGCTCGTTTAATTCATGCAGTACCCACCTACCCAGCTTCTTTACCTTGCTGATTTGTTTCAAATGATCCAATATTGTTGGGATAGTAACGTAAAACCTTGCTGCTAATTCATGCATAGATTGAGATAGATTCACTTCCACTACAGCTTTCAGCTCATCATTATGCACCTTGGTCACCCACATGGTTCATTTTCAAGATAAAGGCCACCAGAATGGAACTTCTCAAACCATCAAATTACTGTGCATTCATTAGCCACATCCTTCCCAAACACTTCGTTGATATTTCAAGCTGTCTGTGCTGCATAGGTTCCACGATGGAACTCATATTCAAAAATAACATGAATTTTTTACTTATCCATGGTTTCACAAAAATTACTCAAAAAATAATTTGA
>NW_012144855.1:3296120-3297158 GCF_000956105.1 Propithecus coquereli | reverse complement strand
CTGGGCCTCAAAACTGTTTAATGTTGAATGACCTTGTAGTCATAGTCTTTAATCATCCTTAGTAATGCTAGGAAGTATACTTGAGATTTGCTTCTTTTTTTTACAGGGTTTAAAACTAACCTATGTGCTCTCAAAAAATGGTCTCCTCCATGATCTAATCAGACGAGATCTGCAACAGTTAGAGTTCCACAAAGAAGAGAAAAATGCTTTTCACAGTGGGATGTCAACATTCTTGCCAACATGCCTGGTATTCTAAGCCTCCTTGAACCAAGAGAAGAACATTTTATTACTTTACACACTCGCCTGAAAATTCAAACTTTACTGATATCTAGCACTTGCCAAAAAGCCCACTTCAAGTATACCTAATGTAAGAGGGAGGCTCAGTCTAGGGGACATTATATATGTGGACAAGGCTCTTGTCACTGTAGTTGGTTGTTTGATCATCAAAAAATAATACTCTCCATCACATCATTTTCATCCCTTTCCAAAATCATTTCACAAATCTAAATTCAAAGTGATAACCTTAGCATTTATTGAAGACTAGCATAAGAAAGGTTTATTTTTGTAATGCTTTTCATTTTCTTTGCAAAATATATGACATTATGTGTTATGCTACCATATGAACCTTTAGACAAAGAGACACCTAATATATTCCTCTTAGTATTCAGTATCAGGAAAATGTGTTTCTCTCCAGATGAACATGAATGATTCTATTCATCCTACTTTGAGAATTCGACAGCCTCTTACATTTTCCTGTTTGACTTCACTGCCTAAAATATGAAAATTAAATTCAGTTTTCAGCCGCAGCAACTAATTCATTTCATATGCATAAGTATGTTT
Source organism: Propithecus coquereli (assembly GCF_000956105.1). NCBI lineage: Eukaryota > Metazoa > Chordata > Mammalia > Primates > Indriidae > Propithecus > Propithecus coquereli. Next base: position 3,296,318 of record NW_012144855.1, on the reverse strand, counting down.
CACCTTTTTAAACTTGTTTCTATAATTTTTCTTTTTATCTTGCCCGTTTTAAGTGGGCTTTATCACTAGAAGTCACTTCTAATATTTTGAAGGAGTAGAACAAGGAGAAAGTCAATTTTTTTTAAGAATTAAGCAAGTAAAGGTAAGTTTGGAGGGAAATGTGACAAGATTACCTGGATACATGGAGAGATCAAGCAA
>NW_012144855.1:3289845-3292070 GCF_000956105.1 Propithecus coquereli | reverse complement strand
CTGCGTTAGACAACTGATAACAGAAGGGGCAGTGAAGCTGTTGCAGGTGTCCTTTATTCTCTCTCTTTTTTCTCTGTGAGGCTGGCTTATCTGAGTCCTTAGAATCTGGTTTTTGACAGGAACTGAGGCAGAGGGCTAGAGCTGGGAGTTTGCAATCCTGCTGTCTGTCCACTCAGGGCTTTTCAATGCTAAGTAAAAACTCTTAGAGATACTGAGTTAGGCCACAGGTGTTTAATTAAAACAAAGGGTAATTGTCATGTGAGTTTTCTCTTCAAAGGGGCAATTATGTGCTGTGAGTTTATTTCTCTTACTTTCTGTTTGATAGTTTATTAATATTTTTTTCCTCTGTTAGGTAGGTTATTAGTAAGGCCACCTTTCAATGGTAAAATAAAAAAGTGTGGACGTTGTTCTCCATTCTGTCTCAGTTCCATGTCATGGTCTAGAACTGCAGTTCCCAACCCCCAGGCTGCAGCCCAGTACCAGTCCCTGGCCTGTTAGGAAAACAGGGCCATGCATCACCACCTGAGCTCTGCCTCCCCACTCCCATCTGTGGAAAAACTGTCTTCTATGAAACCAGTTCCTGGTGCCAAAAAGGTTCGGGACCACTGGTCTAGCATAATAAATACGATGGTCAATTGTATTATCCAGTTTCCCTTATCAAGCTGCCAGTAGAACACAGAATACAAAATTCGGAATTCTTTTTTTTTTACTAAAGAAATTAAGCCACTGAGATGTTGTTACTGCAGCATAACCTAGCCTGTCCCAGCTACTACTATCCCAGATGTTAAACTCAAACAGACCAAGCTACACAAACATTAAATAGCCTATCTTATTTCTGCTTTATTAATCCAGAGCTATAAAGCAACAATCTATAAGCAATACAGTTATTTGCATTCTCTGCCCAACGGTTTTGTATAAATTGGTTCATAAACTGCTCTTTAGAAAACATCTGCCAAATTGGTTATTTAGAGGTATATAAACAAACAGTCAATTTAAACTTTTCTTTTAAAACCACTTCTACTGGTTGTAAAGAGAAAAAACCAATAGCACACTACAAAATCCTCTACTGACATAAATAATATTGGCAAATATACTACATTAAATACTTATTTCTACTTAACTATCAGCAAATCATACCACAAAACAAACACAAGCCACTCAAAAAATTCACAGTAAATTTTATTAATTAACTTTCAAAATTCTGATATTCTATTATTTAACATCTCAACCAATTTTGGAAGTTACATAAACTTATTTTCTTTACAAGTCTCCTTCCATCTATGCCAGGGTTTCTTAACCTTGGCACTATTAACATTTTGGACTTGATTCTTCTTAGGGAAAGGGGCTGTTCTGTGCATCCCTGGCCTCTACACACTAGATGTCAGTAGCACCTTCCCAGTGTGACAATCAAAAACGTCTCCAGACACTGCCAAATGTCTCCTAGGGGAGGTGGCAGGGGGATATTACAAAATTGTCCCCAGTTGAAAACCACTATTCTACTACAATGTTCTGCAAAAAATACAATGTGAATTCCATCCTATAGCACCATTGGTCCCTTCCTGAAGTGATTTATAATAGTACATGAAGGTGATATAATAGGATTTTACTTTCTTTTATTATTGTACAGAGAAAAACACATATTAATTGTCAAAAGTTAGAAAATAAAAATTGCAAAACTAAGAAAATGATTACTGGTAATTCCATCTTGGTTAGCATGTTTACGGACATGTCTCTCTGGATTCATTCATTCAACAGCCAGTTACTGAATAACTACTTCATCCTGGACATTGTACTAGAGATATCAGAGATAGAATGTTGAACCAGACAGATTCCAGCTTCCTGGAGCTTATGGCCTCATGAGAGAGATTAGGTGTCTTAAATGTCAATGGCAATGATAAGTATCATTAAAAAAAAAAGTACAGGCTTTTATGATAATATAACATTGGGACTTAAGGTGGTGTCTCAGTGTAGCAGCTGTGAGGAAACGCCATTGTAATTCAACAGAAAGGTATAGCTAACTTGTTAACACTCAAGTAGCTTACTATCTGCCAAACATTTTTCTAGAATTATATGTTAAAAAAAAAAAAACTCATTTAATCCTCTGAACAACCCTATGAGATAACTGTAATTATTATTCCTGTTTTAAAGATAAAAATAAATTGGCTACAGAGTGATTAAGTACCCTTTCCCAGATCACAAAGCTAGTATGTGGAAGAAGCAGAAAT
>NW_012144855.1:3288570-3289795 GCF_000956105.1 Propithecus coquereli | reverse complement strand
CCTTGGATCAAACGTCTTACCTGGTTAAGTCTCTTGAAGAATGTGATTTGCAATGGCTTTTTTCCACTATTCAAAAAAGTGTTACACAAAAAACAGAAAATCATAGGGCTCTATTTTTTTCCCGCCGTTTTTAAAGCAATATTTGGAACATGTTTTCTGATAAACAAATTTTTTTCCCTATATTCTTACAATACTTCTGGGAACCAAATATTTGAGTTTTTTCCCACACCAAACAATTCTCCAGCTATCCAAACACCAGCTGGGTGTCCTACAGTTGAATTCAGTTCTGACACTATCTACCTAGAGTCAGCATCACATCCCACACGTTAAGCGCTAAGTTTCACAATACTGCCTCCCACTTCAGATGCCAATTGCAAGTTCAGGCCTCGGGTACTTCTGACCAACTGGCTATAAATCAGGGGGTTCCATGACCCCCTCCTCCTGTTCGATAATTTGTTAGAAGGGCTCACAGAACTCAGGGGAAAACTTGGGTTATGTTTACTAGTTTATTATATAATAAAGGATATGATAAGGGATACAGATGAACAGCCAAATAGGTACATAGGTACACAGGATGAGTTTCAGAAGGGTCCCCAAGTGCAGGAGCTTCTGGCCCCATGGAGCTGGGGTGCATCACCATCTCTCCCAGCACATGAAAGTATTCACCAACCCAGAAAGTCTCCAAATCTTGTTCTTTCGGGATTATTATAGAGGCTTCATCATATATGCACAATTGATTATTAACTCAATCTTCAGCCCCTCACCCCTCCCTGGAGGATAGGAGAGTGGTGCTAAAAGTTCCAAGCTTCTAATCACGGCTTGGTCTTTCCTGTGACCAGTCCCCATCCTGAAGCTATCAGGGGGCCCACTAAGAGTCACTTCATTAGAACAAAAGATACTTCTATCACCCAGGAAATTCCAAGGGATTTGGGAGCTCTGAGTCAGGAATCAGGGTCAGAGACCAAATATTAGAACAAAAGATACTGCTACTACCTCTGTCACTTAGAAAATTGCAAGGGTTTTAGGAGCTCTGTGCCAGGAACTGGGAACAAAAACCATATATAAATTTCTTATATCTCAATATCACAACTAAGGTATTCAAATTAATGCTTAATCGCTGGTGACTACTTGGTCTAAGGGGATACAAAGAAGAAACACAAAAGAATATAAATTTGAAGAAGTAAACCATGCGGGAAAAAACTGAGGACTAATAGTGGCAGCGAAC
>NW_012144855.1:3274716-3277540 GCF_000956105.1 Propithecus coquereli | reverse complement strand
ACATCTGATAAAGGGCTGATAACCAGAATCTATCTAGAACTCAAAAAAATCAACAAGAAAAAATCAAACAACCCCATCAACAAATGGGCAAGCGTAATATTGTGTTTTGTAACCATTTTCTACCTACACATTACAGAAGTGACTTTCTAACTCAAAGGGAAGTCTCATGTTTATGATTACTCCTTTAATTCATGTTACAATGAGGGCATTTTTATACTCTTTAGCCCAGTGGTTCTTAAAGTCCAGCCCCAGACCACCAGCAGTAGCACCATCTGAGAACTTGTTAAAACTACACATTCTCAGGTGCCATCCCGACCTACTAATTCAGAAACCCTGGGAATGCAACCCAGCAATGGTTTAACAAGCCCTCCAGGTGATTTTGATGCACTCTCAAGTTTGAGAACCACTACTTTAGACTGAAGAATATTTTGAAAATGAGGGGACTTACCCAAAGTTTTCTTAGGTTAGGAGCTACATCAAGACAGATTCTCCTCATTTTCAAACATTCCATTTCTACAGACTCTCTAATTTATCCTTTTTGAAACACAAGCACTGAGCTGTCATCAATGAAATGGTCAGTAATTCCATCTAGTTTTCTCTAATTTCATATGTAAGGGATACCCAGATATTATCCAGAGTATATGCTCTTATGATATAAATTTTCCCCAAGGAACTCTAAGATAATTTGGTCATTCTCCTCATAACTATATTCTCCAAAACTAGCTCACTGTGGATGCCTCTGCTAAAACCACCAGATGAAGATTGGTGTGTTGCCTCAAGCTATATTAGTTTGTACCTCAACCCGGGTTTCCTAGTTTGATCAGATTTTTTAAAATATTGCAAATTCATAGGTCAGTATTATCCTGATATCAAAACCAGACAAAGCTACAACAAAAAAAGAAAACCACAGGCCAATATCTCTGATAAACATAGATGCAAAAATCCTCAACAAAATACTAGCAAACCTAATTCAACAACACATTAAAAAGGTCATTCATCATGATCAAGTGGGATTTATCCCAGGGATGCAAGGACGGTTCAACATAAACGAGTTAATCAATGTGATACATCATATCAACAGAATGAAGGACAAAAACCATATGATCATTTCAATTGATTCTGAAAAAGCATTGGATAAAAGTCAACATTTTTCCATGATAAAAACTCTCAAAAAACTAGGTACAGAAGGAACATACCTCAATACAATAAAAGCCATATACCAGATCCACAACTAGTATCATATTGAATGGAGAAAAACTAAAATTCTTTCCTCCAAAATCTGGAACAAGACAAGGATTCCCATTTTCACCACAGTTATTCAACATAGTACTGGAAGTCCTCACTAGAGCAGTTAGGCAAGACAAAGAGAAATAAAGGGCATCCAAAATGGAAAGGAAGAAGTTTGATTATTCACATTTGAAGATGATGTGATCTTGTATTTAGAAAAACCTAAAGACTTCACCAAAAAACTGTTAAAACTGATAAATAAATTCAATAAAGGTGCAGGATACAAAATCAATATACAAAAATCAGTGGCATTTCTATATGGCAACAGCCAACAATCTGAAAAAGAAACTGAGAAAGTAATTCCTTTTATAATAGCCACAACTAAAATATCTACGAATAAACTTAACCAAAGAAGCGAAAGATCTCTACAATGAAAACTACAAAACATTGATGAAAGAAATTAAAGAGGACACAAAAAATAGAAAGATACTCCATGTTCATAGACAGGATGAACCAGTATTGTTTAAATGTTCATGCTACCCAAAGCAATCTACAGATTCAATGCAATCTCTATCAAAAATACCAATGACATTCTTCACAGAAATAGAAAAAATAATCCTAAAATTCATATGGAACCAAAAAAGACCCAGAATAGCCAAAGCCATCTTGAGCAAAAAGAGCAAAACTGGAGGAATCACATTACCTGACTTCAGATTATACTAGAAAGCTATAGAAATCAAAACAGCATGGCTGTGGCATAAAAACAGGCACATAGACCAATGGAACAGCATAAAGAATCCAGAAATAAATTCGCACATTTACAGTGAACTCATTTTTTGACAAAGGTGCCAAGAGCATACATTGGGGACAGGAGAGTCTGTTCAATAAATGGTGCTTGGAAAACTGAATATCCATATGCTAAAGAATGAAACTAGACCCCTATCTCTCACCATATACAAAAATTGAATCAAAGTGGATAAATCTAAGACCTGAAACTATGAAACTACTATACGAAACATTTCGGAAACACTCCAGGACATTTGTCTCAGCAAAGATTTCTTGAGTAATAGCTCAAAAGCATAGGCAACCAAACACAAAATGACCAAATGGGATCATATCAAGTTAAAAAGCTTCTGCACAACAAAGGAAACAATTGACAGAGTGAAGAGACAATCTATAAAATGGGAGAAAATATTTGTAAACTACTCATCTGACTAGGAATTAATAAACAGAATATGTAAGGAGCTCAATTAACTCAATAGGAAAAAAATCAAATAATCCAATTAAAAAATGGGCAAAGGATCTGAATAGATATTTCTCAAAAGAATACATACAAATGGCCAACAGGTATTTAAAAAAAATACTCACCGCTAGTCATCAGAGAAATACAAATCAAAACTACAATGAGATATCATCTCATCCCAGTTAAAATGGCTTTTATCGAAAAGACAGGCAATAACAAATGCTGGTGAGGATGTGGAGAAAGAGGAACCCTCATATCCTTTTGGTGAGAATGTAAATTAATACAGCCACTATGAAGAGTAGAGATAGCGGTTCTTCAAAAACTAAAAATACTCGGACTTAGGGGGGGAGGGGG
>NW_012144855.1:3273343-3274666 GCF_000956105.1 Propithecus coquereli | reverse complement strand
TGTTATGGTTAATTTTACATGTATGTGTCAACTGGATTGGGTCACATGATCCCCAGATATCTGATTATATATTATCACTTGGTGTAACTGGGAAAGTGTTTCAGGAAGAGATTAGCATCTGAGTTGGTGGATGGAGTAAAACAGTTGACCCTTCCTAATGTGGTTGAGTACCATCCAATCTGTTGAAGTCCTGAATAGAACAAAAATGTGGAGGAAGGTTAGATTCGCCCTCTCTCTGCCGGACTATTGAGCTGGGATATCCACCTCCTACCTTCAGCACTCATTTTCAAACCTTCAGACTGGGAGTAGAGTCTCCATTGGCTCTCTGGCTCTCAGGTTTTTGAACTACATCCTGAGCTTCCCTAGGTCTACAGTTTGTAGATGGCAGATCTGGAACTTCTCATGCTCTATAATTCACAAAAGCCAATACTTTATAATAAATTTCTTTTCTACACACACACACACACACACACACACACACACTCTAAATCTATCTATCTATATAAATATAATCTCTTACTGGTTCTGTTTCTCTGGAGAACACTGACTAATATACTGTGTGAGGATGGATGACACAAAGGGTCATCATATGGAAATATAAAATAATTTCACAGTATTGCAAATGGAAGTGTCAAAAGAGTGCAAGATTGAGTTGAATGTGTACCCACCTCAGGATATATCCTGGCAATTGCTAAAAAAAAAACAAAACTAACGTCAATTTATTCTATTATCACTTGCCCTATTATCGAAATGTGAATTGCAAAAGAAAATGGGCTTGATTCTGGTTAAAGTGTTATTGCATGATGAATAACTGAGAGGCATAAAAAGAATTTGATATTGTAATTTCTGTGAAATTTTATTTCCCCCAACCAGGAAAAATAATCTTCACTTTCTATTACTATTATAATTCTCAGCTATTTTGAAAATCACAAAATAGTCTCTACTGTAATTCTGATATTACTTAAGTGCATTATTGCTTGTTTTTCAGCCAATAAGAAGTAATACATTGGGTTAAAACGTGGTGTATGTGTATGTGTTTGTATGTTTAAACCACACATGTGCTGCCTAAACCTAAGTCCTTTTGATATTTTTTATATGATTCTCTCTCTCTTGCTTTTATCCTTCTATTTTTTCTTATTAAGGAAAAGTATTAAGGAATTTTGCTGGAACTAACAAAAGATATTAGTTCTCTTCTAATATTGTGTTTTGTTTTGTTTTGTTTTTATTTCAGCATATTATGGGGTACAGATGTTTAGGTTACGTGTGTTGCCCTTGGTTCCCCCCCCAAGTCCGTGTTTCAAATATGTCCATCCTTCGGGTAGT
>NW_012144855.1:3261812-3269838 GCF_000956105.1 Propithecus coquereli | reverse complement strand
AAGAGATATCTGCACTCCCATATTTATTGCAACACTATTCACAATAGCCAAGACATGGAATCAACCTAAGTGTTCATCAATACATGAAAGGATAAATAAAATACAGTATATATACACAATGGAATATTATTTATCCATTAAAAAAATGAAATCCTGTCATTTGCAACATGGATGGAACTGGAAGACATTGTGTTAAGTGAAATAATCCAGGCACAGAAAGACAAATTTTGCATGTCCTCACTCATATGTAGGAGTTAAAAATGTAAAAGTTGAATTCACGGATATAAAGAATAGAATGATAGTTGCCAGAGGCTGGGAAGGGTATGGGGTGGGGGGGAATAAAGTGGGGATGGTTAATGGTTACAAAAATATAGTTATATGGGATGAGTAAGAGCTAGTATTTGGTGGCACAATAGGGTAACTAAAGTTAACAATAATTTATCTGTTAAAATAACTAAAAGAGTGGAACTGGTATGTTTAATAACATAAAGAAATGATAGATGGTTGAGGTGATACCCCAATTACTCTGATTTGATTATACGTTATATTCCCATATCAAAATATCACATGTACCCCATAAATATGTACAACTATTATATACCCATAATAATTAAAAATAAAACATTTTTAAAATATTGCAAACTCATCCATGTATTTTTCTCAAAAAGAAGTAATAACATTTTAGATGGCTTCATGCAAACCTTATCATTACTAGAAAAATAGAAGTGATTTACCTACCAAAATTGAGAAAGAAGATAATGTTCTTTGTATAAACTCATCTGGAAATTGAGTTAGATTAAAATTTCTGAAGGTTGCCACTTCAATAAATGACAAATATTCAGAGTTATAAAGCCAACCAGCTAAGCGGTTTTCAGTCTTAACTGCTTTCCACTTGCTTGCTAGTTGGAGAGGCGGCGGAGAGGTTGGGGGTGGGGCGGTGGGTGGGGAAGGTGAACAGGCAGGATTCCAGGCCTACTGAGAAGGGGGAGGCATGAAATCAGGTGGGTTCAGGAACTAGAAGGAGATTTGCTAATGGTGTAGGGTAACTTATAAGACCAGAAGTAGGCAGGGGCTTATCATGAAGGGCAAAGTGAGGATTAGTTCCTAAAAATGGTCAGAAGCCATTAAAAGATTGTAAGTCAGTGACATGATCCATCTAGCATTATAGAACAATTACTTTGCCAACAAGTGGTAGAAGGATGGATTCTAGGGAGAAAATGCTGAAAACTAACTGCCATCAGGAGAAAGGTGATAAGGACCAAAATTAAAAAGTAACATCAGTGGAGACAGAGAGAAGCAAATGGATTCAATGGCTATAATGGAGGTAGAATACACAGATCTATTCTACCAGAGAATTCTACTTAGGAAATAACCATGGGCCTTATAGCCTTCTCTCAGGAGTCCCTGTACTTAAAAAAAAAAAACTGCTTAGAAATCTTTTTTTAATTAAACCACTCTTGAATTACAACCACATATAAGTATGTGCTTGGGAGGAAAAGGGACACCAACCCACTGTCAAATACTACCAGACTGTGAAATCCAGGCTCAAGAAATCCAGTCTAAAGAAATCCAGTTTCTTTACACTCAACTAAAGAAACACTACTACACACACACACACAATATCATCAGAACGTGGCCTTAAAATTGACTCCACCCACACTGTGGTTGGGCATTCTCTCTCCTCTCCCAGCCTGCCCAACTTGACAGGTAGTCTACTGGAATTGCTTTCTAAATAGTCCATCCTACCTCAGTAAGCATAGCTTTTCTGATTATTTCCAGTTTAACTATAAAAAGTCCATGATTACTTCAAGGAAAATAACCTTCAGTCGACACCGTTTTCTTGCCAATCCCTTTGGCTTTTAGTTGTCCCCACTCAAGGTTAGGCCCTCCATCTCTCCAGCTTTTCCATCTTGTCAATCTTCAGCTAATTATTTGGAGGTTCCCTAGGTGAGGATGGGAACAGTTTTAGTATATTCACATTACTCTTCTACACTCTGATTTCTGAGTACTATTTGGGCAACACTCCTGGTTGGCTGCCAAGGCATGGTTACCATGGTAATATCACCAGCTAGCATTATTTTTTTTAAAAGCAACAAATTAAATGAAAGAGTAAGCAAAATAGGCAGAGTCCAGTCAAGAACCCAATTTCTTGCTACTGAGTAATTCCACTCTCTTGGGGTCATAATATTTTAAAAAATAAAAAAGCAGCCATTTCCCCAGGGGAACATTAAAGATGAATAGTTCAGTTGTTTGTTTTTGACTTATCTCATTATGCATTTTTCAACAGGGAAAGTTCTGGTTTTTCAGTTGTTAGCCTTTGGTGTAGAAGGAATTGTGTCTGCTCCCCACAATGTTGTTGCTGATCTCTCTGAGCACTCTGTTGAGGTCAGCATTGAATTTTGCAGTCCTCAAATCTCTCAGAGAAATCTGTTCAGCCATTTACTATTTTACCTACTCTCTGAAGATCTCATGGACAGAAATCCCACTACAGTAAAACCTCAACAAGGGAGAATAAAAATAATGAAATGCATCAGTCCCTTGGCAGCTGATACTAATAGCCAGGCTTATGCAAAACTAATTTCTTAAGTTGAAATTGGTTTATTGTGTGAGTTATGGTATTGTATAATGTAATATTGAGCTGTTCTGTTTCAATAAAAATTGTTCCTATTCTTGGCAAGTAAAAAATTGTATATTAAATTAAGCAATTCCCATGCCTTTCAATTTCTTTCTTTTTTTTTTTTTTTCTTTGGAGACAGAGTCTCTCTTTGTTGCCTGGGCTAGAGTGAGTTCCGTGGCGTCAGCCTAGCTCACAGCAACCTCAAACTCCTGGGCTCAATCAATCCTTCTGCCTCAGCCTCCCGAATAGCTGGGACTACAGGCATGCGCCACCATGCCCGGCTAATTTTTTCTCTATATATATATTTTTAGTTGTCCAGATCATTCCTTTCTATTTTTTAGTAGAGACGGGGTCTCGCTCTTGCTCAGGCTGGTCTCGAAGTCCTGACCTTGAGCGATCCACCTGCCTCGGCCTCCCAGAGTGCTAGGGTTACAGGCTTGAGCCACCACGCCCGGCCGCCTTTCAATTTCTTGCTTGCCAATGTTATAGTAAGCCCTATTTAAAATATAAATAAATAAATAAGAGAATGTTACATTTTGTGCAAGTAGATATTCAATAGTGATTTGAACTTTTTTCCTTTTAAAGTATATGTCTTTTAAATGCACATGTGATAGATGGCCCCTGCATTTTCATAACGGCTAGATTCTGAAGTTCTAAACAGCGATCAAAGCTGCAGGAGCTGACCTACTGCAATTTTTACTACCACGGCAAAATCAGCCCCTTTATTCTAAGCTACACATTTTCAAAGGCAGTCTCAGCAGTATACTTTTTTTATGACTCCAGTTTATGCAACTTTTCCTTAGGACTTAAGTTCATCCATATATCTGAGATTCCTAATGCAGTAAAGCTATCAAGTAATGTCATTATTTTCTTTTTCATCAGTAAAGTATGAGTACAGAATGGACTGTGAGGAATAAATTGGGGTCACAGAGACATGCTAGGCATGGATCCTCTATGACATCCATTCAGAAGTTATGAAAATGTAGAAGGAGACACTTGTACATTTAAAGGTATATACATTTACACGGAAAAAAAAAGAAGAGTTCACATCATTGCTGAATTTGGGTTCTTTGTGAATGAAGGGCAAAGGGCCCTAATGAATTCCACAAGCCAGAAGCTCACAAAGTTTCATGGCTCAAATTAATAGTGAGCCATTTCTAAGAGGACCTCCAAAAAGAATGAGTAATTCAAAAAAGGAAAACCAGACTGCATGCATTTTTTTACTCCTGCCAGAAACCCTGGGTCTTATAAATACACCAAGACTTCCAATGAGAACACAACTAAGATTCTCCCACTTGCAGAAAAATCAACGATGGCCATGTGGGAGTGGGAGGATGAGAGAGGGCCCCTTAATTAGGGATTATAGCACTAGACAGGGCTATTCGGGGCTAGAGACAAAGATTTTTTTTTTCAAAAATGTCTTCCTTTGAGTAATTGTATATTATCTGTGTTCTTATGGTGCCTGGCACTATAAAACCAATGCATGTCAACATCATTTCTACATATTTTGTCAGACTTACTCATTTCTATCTTTGTTCTTGACTAAACATTCAGCAGGAAGTGTCTGAGTAGAACTCTGGGAGTATGAGCAGAATCCCATGACATGTGGTCTAGAGTAATGGTCTCCAGACTTTTTGGCACCAGGAATTGGTATCATGGAAGACAATTTTTCCACGGATGGTGTGGGGCGGGGATCACTGCGTCAGCTCCCCTCAGATCATCAGGCATTAGATTCTCATAAGGAATCTAACAGGTCCCTCACATGCGCAGTTTATAGTCCTATGAGAATCTAATGCCCCTGCTGATCTGACAGGAGGCAGAGCTCAAGCTGTGATGGGAGCGATGGGGAGCTGCTGTAAATACAGATGAAGCGTCTTCGCTTGCTCCCCCGCTGCTCACCTCCTGGTGTTCAGCCCTGTTCCTAACAGGCCACAGACCGGTACCCATCCACAGCCCAGGGATTGGGTATTGCAGGTCTAGAAAACACAGAAGTGTATGGAGGAACCTCATGTAGTCCCTAACATCAAATAGTTCCTCATCTCCTACATAATGAACTCTCTTGTAAATTGTGGTTCTGGGGATACCAAGGAGGCTTTCAAGGTAAAAGAGTTACTCAACAAATGGACAAGACAAAAATCCATTCGACTCAGTAGTATGAAAGCTCCACTAGCGTGAGTAACTCAATGCGTCATAATTTTCAAGGAGCTTATAAAATCCAGTTTTGTCTTTCAGCAAAAGTAGTTGTTAATGCTTGTCACCTAGATGGCCTACAGATGTGTTTTAAGGATAAAATAAGACACTGAATGTAATTTACATCTTTCTATAAAAACAAGAGAGCATCTTCTGAAATTAACAGAATACAGCTTATTGAAAAGGAGTACTTTTTCCGATATAGATAAATGTTAATCACATTAGCAAACCAAAGGAATCATTTACCTATTTCAGTTAAAATATCTGCCTGGGCCTCAATTATATAGCACACAAATAATTGGTTGAAATTTTTGATAAAGTCAGTCAAATAACTACTTCAGTTACCTACTATCTTTTATTGCTCATTTGCCCTAAAGGCTTGGAAGAACTTTAAAAATAATACAGCTACCTTTTAATTATTCATGGAAAAAATGTTAACAATTTGACAGTATGTTTTACTTTCAGACTTTCACTGCCATGATTAAATAGAAAAATTAACAGAAGTATTTGCCATCTACTCTTCTGCTTTATTTGTATTTGTGTTCTTTTGCTTGTCATTTTAAACCAAAATATTTTGTCACCCATTCCTACCTGGTAAAATGGGTAGAGCTTACCTTACATTGATAATTTGTATTTCCCTAAGAAATGACACTACAAATTCCAACATGGATTGGGAAGCGAAAAACTAGCTGAGCTAGTTTTCAATTGGATGACTATATTATTGTGTATAAAGTTTTAAATTCCCACACATTTTGATAATGGCACTGATAATCAAATACACTTCTAAACACACATTAAGATTCTAGAACAAATACATGTGGATTATCTATGCAAATGCTACTTTTGCTGAGGCAAGACAATCCAAAATTGACTTAAAATAACTATGTATTGATTGAGCACATGCTCTGCATGACAGTCTAATACAGTAAATGCTAAAATTTATTTCTAATTTGAAACCTTTCTGGGGGAAGTAAATCATTGACCAGTAGCCTCTGCACAAATATAAAATTGAGTGGATGAAATGCTTATATTATCCCACGACCTTTCTTCAACTAGAAGACTTTTCTGAATTTCATTAAACTATCCCTCCCACCTTACTCAACTATGATGCTGCTTTTGATAAATTGTGTTGTCACACTGAAGTGAAAGATTTGAAATCAACAATGCTGTTTTTTTAATATTACAAAATGAAGATTTTTTTATTCCATATTTGCAGTAGCTATTGCATGTATGCTTGCATCTGAGAACAAAAACTGAACAGAATAAATAAATTTTCAGAATTGACAAATTAAATGATACATCTGTCCAGACATGGAAACAAATTGTTGAAAACAATGTTATTTACTACAAAACCGCATGACTCATTTTGCAATGTCTGTGCCTAAGGAGAAAAGAGAAGAAGGGGTGTATTAATTACACATGATGAATGACTTGACACTTTCTGAGTGTTATGACAAAGATGAAGTTTTGAAAGGTTTTCCTGGGGGTTGCTTCATGCTTCAGATAAATGTTTCTTCATATTTTAGCATTTTAACTACTTTTAATAAAGATGGAAGAAATTATAAATTTTGGCATATAGGATCACATACATATACACATATATATATGTATGTGTGTGTAGATATAGACATAGATATATAGATATACTGCTCCCAACATCTCAAAGTCAACCTCTGGGTTTCTAGAAAAAAAAAAAAGGTCCCTATTTATTCATGTACCTATAGTAACCTAATGATTCTGTTTCTCTCTATGTTCTAAATAGTAGTAACTTGGATCTTGTTAGTGTTTGATATTTCATTCAAAACAACATGAATAACACACTGCAACAATGTTAATGTGTACAATATAATTATGATTACCTATGAGAAAGCAGATAGAAACCCAATAACCTCACATTTGAAAATAACATTATCCTAAAAGACTACTTCCAAACATTTTATCAATATTGACCTTCATTTAACATGTTTTGAGAACAGCATCATTATAAGACAATTATACCTATTTGTATATCTGCAATTTCCAAGGCTGTAAGTTTAAACTATCCCAGAGCTTTTTCAATAATCACACATGCCAGGTATTTATATTAATACAATAAATCAGGAGACCTAAAATCCTCAAATATTAACCAATTTCTTTCTTCCTCCTTCCAGTTAAACAGAGAAATGAAAGTGTTGTTTCCTTCCTTATAGTCGTGTCTCATATTTCAGTAAGCACATTGTAACTATAGTGATGGGTGTTCCAGACAGAGAAAAATAGCAATTGACAAAGAAAAAGTAATCACTTTGAGTTATCATGGATACTACAGATTTCCCCTTACATCCCTGAAAGTAATTCACTAATATATGAATAGTAGATTATAATATACAGGACCCAACTCTCCACTTGTTTGCTGGAGAAGTGATGTGTAATGCTGAGATAATCTTTACATAAAGTATGAGATTGAAATTTCTTCTTTTTTCTTCGAACCTCAACCCAGCACAACACCTGCACAATTAATTCATCATCAACCACCACAGCTCTCAAAGAGAATGTCTTTAGGAAAACAGTAGGCCAATCATGTACCCAGTATGCAGGCAGTATAATACTTCTTTGTCTTTGAGCAACTCTAGGGACCATGTCTTCCTCTATTTGTATCTGCAGTATCCAGCACAGTGCCTGGCATGGAATAGGCATAAAATAACTGCAATTTCAACGAGTGAATTTAAGTCACTAGAGCAGAATCTATTGAAGCCTATGTAATATCTCCAGAGTCTTAAAATCCTAAGGACACAGAGATTGTTTCCATTATGTGTAACTTGCCACTGTGCACTCAGAAGGCCTCATTGGCCCAGGAAGAATCAGAACTTCTGCCTCTTAGGGAGGGTCCCCACTTCAAGTCCACAAGGACCACTAAACCTCTCACCACAGAGGAGGGAGGAACAGGAGCAAGAGGGCCAATAGAAGCCAGTTCAGCAGCCCAGAGGGGAGCAGGACATGCTGCCACCAAGCACAGCTGCCCTAGGGCTATGGAATCTGTGAGGCCTACAGAGGAGGCTGTTGGCAAGACCCACTCCCCCCAACCCAACATGTGCCTGATAACCCTATCACTTGAAGGCTAAGCAAAGAAGAAAGCCCACATCTCCCCTTTTCTTCACTGTCAAGAGCACAGAGAACAGGATGTAAGTTAAATATTGACATTTAGATCAGCTATTTCCGAATAAGAACCAAAAGCATATTTTT
>NW_012144855.1:3259728-3261621 GCF_000956105.1 Propithecus coquereli | reverse complement strand
CGGCAAAATCAGCCCCTTTATTCTAAGCTACACATTTTCAAAGGCAGTCTCAGCAGTATACTTTTTTTATGACTCCAGTTTATGCAACTTTTCCTTAGGACTTAAGTTCATCCATATATCTGAGATTCCTAATGCAGTAAAGCTATCAAGTAATGTCATTATTTTCTTTTTCATCAGTAAAGTATGAGTACAGAATGGACTGTGAGGAATAAATTGGGGTCACAGAGACATGCTAGGCATGGATCCTCTATGACATCCATTCAGAAGTTATGAAAATGTAGAAGCAGACACTTGTACATTTAAAGGTATATACATTTACACGGAAAAAAAAAGAAGAGTTCACATCATTGCTGAATTTGGGTTCTTTGTGAATGAAGGGCAAAGGGCCCTAATGAATTCCACAAGCCAGAAGCTCACAAAGTTTCATGGCTCAAATTAATAGTGAGCCATTTCTAAGAGGACCTCCAAAAAGAATGAGTAATTCAAAAAAGGAAAACCAGACTGCATGCATTTTTTTACTCCTGCCAGAAACCCTGGGTCTTATAAATACACCAAGACTTCCAATGAGAACACAACTAAGATTCTCCCACTTGCAGAAAAATCAACGATGGCCATGTGGGAGTGGGAGGATGAGAGAGGGCCCCTTAATTAGGGATTATAGCACTAGACAGGGCTATTCGGGGCTAGAGACAAAGATTTTTTTTTTCAAAAATGTCTTCCTTTGAGTAATTGTATATTATCTGTGTTCTTATGGTGCCTGGCACTATAAAACCAATGCATGTCAACATCATTTCTACATATTTTGTCAGACTTACTCATTTCTATCTTTGTTCTTGACTAAACATTCAGCAGGAAGTGTCTGAGTAGAACTCTGGGAGTATGAGCAGAATCCCATGACATGTGGTCTAGAGTAATGGTCTCCAGACTTTTTGGCACCAGGAATTGGTATCATGGAAGACAATTTTTCCACGGATGGTGGGGGGCGGGGATCACTGCGTCAGCTCCCCTCAGATCATCAGGCATTAGATTCTCATAAGGAATCTAACAGGTCCCTCACATGCGCAGTTTATAGTCCTATGAGAATCTAATGCCCCTGCTGATCTGACAGGAGGCAGAGCTCAAGCTGTGATGGGAGCGATGGGGAGCTGCTGTAAATACAGATGAAGCGTCTTCGCTTGCTCCCCCGCTGCTCACCTCCTGGTGTTCAGCCCTGTTCCTAACAGGCCACAGACCGGTACCCATCCACAGCCCAGGGATTGGGTATTGCAGGTCTAGAAAACACAGAAGTGTATGGAGGAACCTCATGTAGTCCCTAACATCAAATAGTTCCTCATCTCCTACATAATGAACTCTCTTGTAAATTGTGGTTCTGGGGATACCAAGGAGGCTTTCAAGGTAAAAGAGTTACTCAACAAATGGACAAGACAAAAATCCATTCGACTCAGTAGTATGAAAGCTCCACTAGCGTGAGTAACTCAATGCGTCATAATTTTCAAGGAGCTTATAAAATCCAGTTTTGTCTTTCAGCAAAAGTAGTTGTTAATGCTTGTCACCTAGATGGCCTACAGATGTGTTTTAAGGATAAAATAAGACACTGAATGTAATTTACATCTTTCTATAAAAACAAGAGAGCATCTTCTGAAATTAACAGAATACAGCTTATTGAAAAGGAGTACTTTTTCCGATATAGATAAATGTTAATCACATTAGCAAACCAAAGGAATCATTTACCTATTTCAGTTAAAATATCTGCCTGGGCCTCAATTATATAGCACACAAATAATTGGTTGAAATTTTTGATAAAGTCAGTCAAATAACTACTTCAGTTACCTACTATCTTTTATTGCTCATTTGCCCTAAAGGCTTGGAAGAACTTTAAAAATAATACAGCTA
>NW_012144855.1:3253026-3256894 GCF_000956105.1 Propithecus coquereli | reverse complement strand
AAAAAAACATGAGTACCTAGGGAAAATATTTAATGCTTTACTTCCTTTGTCTTCCAATATCCGTGTGTTTCCCAGATAATTTATGAGTGAAAGTTCACTGAAAATAAAAAATTTAGGCCAAAATATAAAAAGATGAAGATGGCAGATTTAAAAAACATTCACCTGTCACCCCTTGCTGCAATTATACTGGTCTAACATGTCGTATTGTTCCCAAGATACCTGCATTTACATAATTATAACACATTTTCTTTCGATTGTTTTTACAAAAAAAGCTATTCAAAATACCATTTTGATTCTCCATGATTCATTTGGTAGATACATGTTTAGGGCACCAGTTTTGACCAGAATCTGGTAACATAAGGCTCTGTTCTAGGCATCAGGAAAAACACACCTCCTCTCCGCTCTCTTTGAAAAATCAGCTGTTGTCAAGGTTGTCTATGCTGATGTTCAAGAAAGCACCAAAACTCTCCTCTTCAGAAGCTGTGTCACAGTGGTGTGCACAGATGTGTCTCTCAACTTCTTGCCTGTCAGAACTCTGGGACTTCTTCCTCCTTCCCTCCAGTGCATTTTATCAGAAAGATATTGAGAATTGGGCACATTCTTTCATTAAATAGCAAGGTATAAAAAGCTCTTAGGATGCCTGGTCATTACCTCAGATTCTAGTGATGTTTCACATTCCCATGATGTATGTTGTTCAACTTCAATAAGCCAATCGAACTGGTTGGTGTTCATTCCTTGTTAGGCTCAAAGTCTGACATTTACGGGGTACTTACTATGTGTCAAGCTCTTACCAAATGTTTCACCTTAACTGGGTTTTTTCGTCTTTACAACGCCCTAATAAGGTAGGTGCTGTTGTCAATCCCCAGGCTACAAACCAAAGCTCAGAGAGTATATGCATCTTGCCCAAGGACACACGGTAAGTAGGAGAGCCTGGATTCAAACTCAGACCATTCTGAGTTTTCGATCTGGACTGTAACTGTTCTGCTCTCAGGCTGCTCTCTAAACGCCTCTCCACCGCTAGATAAAGTCATTGCTTCTAGAACACTGAAAGGCTAGTCTCACAAGAATGCTTTTCTTTTTAAAAATTGATTTGCCATATTACACATCACTACACGCCCTCCTGTATTTAAGCAATTATGGCTTTAAAAAAAAAAGGTATACAGTGGATTAAAAATATGAGTTAGACATTTATGTTGAGAGCATAATTAATAACCTCAGTTAATTGGTACTGCGATGCCGACTACTCCCAGTACGGGCTATTAAATCACCAGGGGTCTGAGCGGCTACATCCTTGGGAAGCATCGCCCCTCACCGCAGTGTTCCTCCGCCATCTAGAGGCTCCGCTCTGCAGTGATGCTGTGTCCAGGACCAGCTGCCTGGGAAGTACAACTATTTCAGCTCTGAAATCCATCGTGGAGCTTCGTTAGATTACCCCGTTTTGAAACGTTAGTCTTCTTTTCTCCTCTTTTAAAAGCAAAGTTGCTTTCTTCATAAATCTTCAAACTTAATACTAACAAAGGACAAGTATATTAAATATGATTTTTTTTTTACAACAGTGAGTTTGAGAATAGCAAGCGTGAGGAAAAAATAGCCCATTAAAGAGCTTTATTGTTGGCATTTTAGGAATATATGCACTACTCACTATATAAATGATCAATCACCAGATTATGTGAGCAGTGATTGATCTTGAATTCATCCAATATTTGAATGTTAATTATATAAGTAGCTGGATGTTTTCAAATAGCAATAAGAAATAAATATTTCTCAAATACCAATAAAAAATAAAGACAGAAAGACAAAATTTCCTAATCTTTGCCTTATATGAAAAATCCAGAGGAAAACTGCTAGTGGTATTTTATCTGATTGCTCACCAAAATAATAAGACAACTAATGATTATTGAGTTACTACTATGTTTATATAGTTTTTATGTATTCATATATTATTTCTAATGTCATAACAATTTGAAGGTTATTAGAATCATCATGGGAGAAATAAAGAAACTGAGGCTGAGATAAATGATAAAACTGGTAAATTACAAGTGGTAATTTGATGAAGCTGGTATTTAAAACAAAGACTCCAAAAATCCAATCTATTTTCACTGCTTCATGTTAATTTGAAAATAATAAAGAGCTACTAATTATTTACCCAAAGTGATAAGTGGTAAATTAATATCATTTATCTGAACATTTTGCAATAGAGTGACCGATGAAATTATAATATTTAACTTGTTTAAAATTTGACTGAAAGTCATTGAAATAGGACAAACTTTAAAACTGAGACTACAGCGTGACCTATTGCTATGGTAGATGAAATTACTTATCCTGAAGACTATCCCAGGGTGAAGATAGTAGAGAACAAAAGAAAGGTATAGAGAAAGCAGAGGTGAGCGTGACTTGATAAAATGATTTTGTGGGATGTTCTTAAGCATTTCAACATAAATCAACTGCCTCCAAGTTCACAGGCAGGTAACCTGGTTCTAGATAAAGAGTTAACCTGTAAGATCTTCCATGCCAGTAGGTCATGATCCTTCTACAGCAAAGACCTAGATTGTCCTAAAAAACATAGGCCAACATCATAATGTCTACTTTTGATATCCATTCTCTAGGTACTTTTGGCTCCTCCAGAATCTGTCTATTGTTAAATCTTTCTGCTGAGATTTATATTTTGTGACATTTACTTAGAAATACTTCAATAAAAACATGTCATAAATTTTGAATATTTAATGTCCTGGAAGATTTTTTAATGCAAATGTTTACAAATAGTGACAAATTCTAATGTATTCCTGTAGAAAATACATCTCCTGCTACCTAAAGATGGGAAAAAGAATGATTATAAATACTTGGAGGAGTATTCACAAAAGGAAGGGGACACAATTATCTTTGTTAGTATGTAAGTGTGGATTCTTGGGTATTTTTTTAAATTGTTAAAGTAGCATATGGGCATTATGATCTTAGAATGTTCAAACTAGAAGGGATGTAAATATCATCTGTTAGAGGCAACATTACATTTTTCACAGATGAGAAAGCTGAGGCCCATAGAGATGAAAGGACTTGCCTAATACTCACAGCAAGATAAGGACAGATCCAAGAATAAAACCCAAGTTTTTCAGTTGCCAGTCTTGATCTTTTGATAGATTGCACAATATATGTTGTAGGTAAATTTGATGAATACCCTAATATCTGTCTTGGCTGGGCTGTAACAGAAACAGAAGGTACCTAGAGCAGGGCCTTACATATAGTAGGTACTCAATGAAAATTGATTAAATGTTGAATGCCTATATGCACATATTCACCTATTGTCATCTACTATATCCATCAGTGTAGAAGAGAATGCAATGAAACAGTTGATATTCAAAGAACAATTTTTTAGAAGAATATCTTCCATTTTTTGTCTTTCATATGATGGAAAGCAAGGGATTATTTTGGATATGCCATATGGAAAAGCAAAGCATTTCGCATCATAAATAAAGAGAAATGATTGCATAAAACTGGTAGTCTTAGAATACATAAATTATCAGGATACAAATTAGTAGTTATAAAGTCAGCCATTTGATAGATAACTATTGGGCTCACTATAAGAGACATAGAATAACACAGGTTAAGTACATTCTCTGGGCTTTGTCAACCTTGACATCTAGACATAGTCAGTGGTAGCTGGATGGTCCTATTTGGGGTCTTACCTTCTGAAGAGCCCCCATATGACTTCATGTTGCCTACAGTTATGAGAGTTCAAGGGCCACAGTGAATAGGAATTCAAAAGATCCATTCAAAATTTAACCATAGATCTCAACCTCATTCGTAAAAAGAGAAATGTGAATTAAAGCCATACCATTTTTATCTATTACATTGTTAAAATTTAAAATTGTGG
>NW_012144855.1:3248767-3252474 GCF_000956105.1 Propithecus coquereli | reverse complement strand
CTGTGGCAAGGGGATGACAGGAAATGGGCAAATGCAGGATTTTCACTGTGTACCTTTTATTTCCCTTAAATTTTGAAAAAAGTTGAATTATTTTAAACTTTTAAAAGGGAGGGGGTGCTCATTATTGGTCTTCTCAGGATATATATTTTTTCCTGATTGAGTCTTGAGAGGTTGTATGTTTCTAGGAATTTATCCATTTCCTCTACATTTTCTAGTTTATGGGCATAGAGATTTCCATAGTATTCATGGATGATATTTTGTATTTCTGTGGTCTCAGTTGTAATGTGTCCTTTTTCATTTCTAACTGAGCTTATTTTGGGTCCTTTCTCTTCTATTTATGGTTAATCTAGCTAGAGGTTTATTGATTTTGTTTATCTTTTCAAAGAATCAATTTTTTGTTTCATTGACCCTTTGTTTTTTGTTTTTTGGGTTTTTTTCCCCTTTGGTTTCCAACTTTTTTAGTTCTGCTCTGAGCTTTATTTCTTTTCTTTTGCTGGCTTGGGTTTAGTTTGCTTTTCCTTTTCCAGTTCATTGAGAAGTGACATTAGGATGTTAATGTGTGATCTGTCTTTTTGATGTAGACATTTAAGGTTATGAATTTTCCCCTTGAGACTGCTTTTGCTGTATCCTATAGATGTTGATAGCTTGTGTCCTCTTTGTCATTCAGTTCAAGGAATTTTTTGATTTCCATCTTAATTTCATTATTGACCCAAGGATTGTTCAGTAGCAGGTTGTTTAACTTCCATAACTTTGTGTAGATTTGAGTGTTACTCTTGGAATTGATTTCTAGTTTTATTCCACTAAGGTCTGAGAAGATACATGGTTATGATTTTGATTTTTTTTTTAATTTACTGAGACTTGTTTTGTGGCCTAAGATATGATAAATCTTAGAGAATGTCCCATGTGCTGATGAGAAGAATATATATTCAGTAGTTTGGGGGTAGGATGTTCTGTAAATGTCTATTAAGTCCATTTGTTCCACTTATGTACAGTGTTTCTTTATTTTCTGCTTCAATAATTTTTCCAGCTCTGTCAGTGGGATGCTGATGTCCCTGGCAATTATGATGCTACTTTTTATCTCTTTACTTAGATCTAGTAGGATTTGCTTTATGAATCTGGGAGCTCCTGTGTTAGGTGTGTATATATTTAGGATTGTGAAGTCTTGTTGAATTGTTCCCTTTACCATTATATAAAGACCATCTTTGTCTTTCTTTGTCACTATTTATTTAAAGTCTATTTTATCTGATATGAGAATGGCTACACTTGCTCTCTTTGGTTTCCATTTGCATAGAATATTTTTTTCCATCCCTTCGCCTTGAGTCTGTGTTAGTCCTTGTGGGTTAGATGTGTTTCCTGGAGACAGCAGATATTTGGGTTGTATTTTTTTATCTATTCAGTCTATGTCTTTTAAGTGGGGCATTCAGATGGTTCACGTTGAGTGTTGGTATTGATAGGCGAGATGCTGTTCTGTTCAACATGTTGGATGATACATTATTGTTTTGTTTTGCATCATGTGCTGTTGTTTTATAAGGGGTATGAGCTTTAACTTTTGGGTGATCTTACACTGTTGGGTATCTATTATGCTGATCCATGTATAATGCAGTTCTGAGTATTTCCTGTAGGGCAGGTCTAGTAGTGACAAATTCTCTTAGTGTTTGCTTATCTTGAAACATCCTTATTTCTCCACCATTCATGAAACTTATTTTTTCAGGATACAAGATTCTTGGCTAGCAATTACTCTATTTAACAAGACTGAAGATGGGGCCCCATTCCATTATGGCTTGTAAGGTTGCCATTGAGAGGTTTGCTGTTAGCCTGATGGGTTTTCCTTTGTAGGTTAGTTGTCACTTTTGCCTTGCCTATTGTAGAATTTTCTCCTCCATTTTGACTTTGGCCAAGTTGATAACTATGTGTCTTGGAGATGTCCTATTTTCTATGAATCTTCCTGGTGTTCAACGACCATCTTGTATCTGGATAGCTGAATCTCTGGTGATACCAAAGAAATTTCCAATAATTCCCTCAAATAGATTTTCCATGCTTTTTATTCTTTCTTCTTCTCCCTCAGGGATACCTATAATTTATACATTAGTTCACTTCACATAGTCACATATTTCTCTGAGAGATTGTTTAGTCTTCTTTATTCTCTTTTCTGCATCTTTCAATGACAGGATTAGCTCGAGAACCTTGTCTTCAAGCTCTGAGATTCTTTCTTCTGCTTGGTCTAGCCTGTGTGAAAGCTTTCAGCTGTACTGTATTTTGAAATTCCCTACATGACTCATTTTTTTAAGTTCTATTATATCCTTTCTTATGATTTTTTTTTTCATTGATTTCCTGAAGTTTCTTTTGGTTTCTTTTTGTTGGTTTTCGATTTTCTCTCCAACTTCATTCATCTTATTTGCCATCCATATTCTGAATTCCATTTGTGACATTTTGACAATTTCCTTTTGGTTGAGGTCCACTGCTGTAGATTCATTGTGTTCCCTTGGGGGTGTCGAACTGTTTTGTTTTTCATGTTGCCAGAGTTCTTTTGCTAATTTCTTCTCATCTGAATCCTCATCTCCTTAGCTCAAGGATAATAGGATTGCAGGGCACCTATTCCCCTTTCCTGGGAACTCTCCAACTAGTGAGAAGGGGAGGTCCCTAGATGGTGCTTTTGTGTCCTACTCTGGAAGACTGTCCCAGAAGGGGAGGGACAGGCACACTGAGAGTCTGTAATGCAGCTGTTCTGTTTTGTCTCATTCTCCTATGATTGCCACAGTTCAAGCCAGTGCTGGATGATCTTTGTGCAGAACAGTGGATTGTTTCCCAGACCATTGTTGGAAGCTTGAGTTGGGCTTTAGGCGAGACCCTCTTCATGGAGGCTGGCCTAGTGCGGGATTGCTCTGCCTGAGGTCACCCCACGGAGGTGACAGTGGAAGCTGAGTGAGGTTATCTAGGCAGTGGTTGTGGATGTCTGGGCTATGGGAATTTGCTCTAACTGGGTTCAGGTACAATGGCAGTTCAATGTTGGAGGGTCCCTGGCAGAGTGTTGGACCACAGGGTGGTGGTTCTGCAGGCCCAGAAGCAGTGGTGGAGGCTCAGGTTTGGGGTCTCAGGGCCCAGGTGAGGCACTAGAATCTTGGGGGTAGAGTCATGGGCCCAGCTGGAGCACTGGAGCCTCCAGGGCTGATCTATAGTCCTGGTACCTGTGGTGAAGCTTTGGTGGTAGAGCCTAGGGGTCCGACAAGAATGCTGGCACCTCAGGGACAGAGCAGCAGCAGCACTGGAGTCTCTGTGGCAGAGCCACAGGCCTGGGTACAGTGGGGGTCTGGGTACAGAGGGAGCCTCAGAGCCAGGGATGGGCCTGGAGGTAGGGCAGGAACCATGTGGGTAGGGTCATGGGGTCAGACAGCTGAAGAGGAACTGTGGAGGTGAAGCTGCAGAGGTGGGTGGCAATGTGGGAGCTGCAGGGGTGGGGTTTCAGGCTGGGACTTCCAGGCACTGATATTCTCCCCCTGTCCAGGTCCTGCAGAGACATTAGCCACAAGGCTTCTCAGGTGGCATCTATGGCGTTTGTTTTGCTCAAATCCCCCATTGGAAGGAGGGTTGCTCACCTCCCTGTCACAGGGCACAGCACAGGAGAACGTCCATTCTGCCCACTCCTCCTCTGGCCTAGCGGGGGTGATGTGAAGGTGGCTGTTGCAAAGCCAAGCCCTGTGCAGACCCAG
>NW_012144855.1:3223559-3248517 GCF_000956105.1 Propithecus coquereli | reverse complement strand
TCTCTCCTCCTGTCCTTCCCCACATGTGGATATCTCCCCCAGGTTCCCTCTAATCTTGCCAAATGAATCTCCCATCACCTCCTTCACTCTGAATATCCCCCCATTGCTTCTCCAGTGTTTTACAATGCTCTTCCCAAGAGGAGCCATCCACAGGCAGGCATCTGCCTGCAACTTTTAATCCTCTCCTTGAGAGCTGGGGGGTGGGGAGGACTGGTTCTAGCGTGCCATCTTCTCTGGATTCTCTCACTTCTAAAATTCATTTTGATATAGAATCTGGATCTAGCTGAATTAAAACTTAACAGATCTTGAAAATACTTTCCTTTCAATGAACTACATACCTACCAGGCAGATGACATGGTGGTGGAGGTGCCTATAAATAGACTTAAAAACTAAGGCAAAGGGGTGTCCTCCCAAGAACCAATACATATACACTTTCGTGTATGCATAAAAGTCTAATCAAAGCCATGTCATAAATATCAAGGCCAATATATTGTTAATCCATTTTTATTTAACTCTAGAGCAATATAAATATAAATAACCTTACTAAAAACAAAAAATTGAAAACAAAATAGTGTACATGAAGATTTGTTTGCAGGAGCATATTAACAATAATGATATTCTCAATCCTACATTTGGATACTATAAATAAGACATTCATGTAGACTAAAGGATGAAAATATGATTCTCCACTGCAACATTACTGAGAAAAGGCATAATTTATTCCCATGGTCTTTGGCATAAATAGTTAAGCATACGTAGAGATTTCACAAAGCTATTGACAACTTGTTTCTCTCTAAATCGAAATGTTATTTTCTTTTTTGACATGAAGTCAATATGCAGATTACCCAATTTACACTTCAGTTACTTTAACCATAATTTTCAAAATATGTCATTAAATTCCGTGGGCTTGAAAAAAGAAAGACCTTACGATCCCTCTAAACATCTCTCTGAATCATAGCGCTGGAAAGTTCGAGATGTTTTTTTCTGGCCACTATCTACCAGAGAGATGTATAGATATAAAATATAGTTCCATTTGGAAGGAAATCTTCCTAGCAAAGATAACTGATCTTTCCTATATTTTCCATAGGTAAATTCTGCTTTTAAATTTTAATACTGAATTAAACCATGAAACCTAGGAAAGCTTTCAGTGCACTCATTCTCCATCGGGGACAATTTGCCCCTCCATCCACCCCAGGGTGTTTGGCAATGTCTGGACTCACTTTGGGTTGTCACAGCTGGGGGAGGAGAAAAGTTGATAGTGCCATGGGCATCTAACAGATAGAGGCCAAGGATGCCGCTAAACATTCTACAGGGCACAGAACAGAGAATTATCCAACTCAAAATGTCAGTAATGCCAAGGTGGAGAAATCTTGATCCTGTGTTATAAGAAGGATAATTGTATTCACATTTCTCAAGTTAAATTTAGAATTCTGGCTAGAGTACACACATAAAAGATGCTTCTGGTATCATATCTATTCCAAAGGTTAATTATTGTTTTAAGTATATCTTGACTCCAATACTTTAGAAAGTGAAAATGTGATTGCATTTTTCTAATGTGCTTGCATTTAATGTCATTTACATTTTAAACTAGGAAGCACTTTCATTTGTTCACAATTCTGAGTCAAAGAATAAGATAACCCTGAGGTCAGAAAGGGAAAATAAAAACATGTACAAGATTTAGTAATTTTTAAGGAGTTTCCGTAGTGTAGTGGTTATCACGTTCGCCTCACACAGGATTTAGTAATTTTTAATTAGCAAAAAGATTTACTAATTTGTCTCCTTTGCTACAAATCACAACCAGAATTATCTTCAGTTGTAACATGTACATCTGTATTGTTTCACGATTTGATGTATTATGCCAGATCAGAACCAAAACATTAGCCAGGTCTATGCATCCAAAGCATAATTAAATGAGTTGGTCATTTACATCCACGGTGGTTCACAGAGTGATAAGAAACACAGGCCTAATTGACATGTTTTCATACCACCTTTGCAGCCAAGCAATGAAACTGTGATTAAACAAACTAACCAAACATTTTGGACTCAATTCAATCTCTTCCACAATTACAGAGATAGAAATTTCAGATTCATTTTATTCACTGCCAAAATATTATAGTTCATTTTTAAATAATCGTCCTTACCAAAAAAAGCTTGACTTTTTAATCTAGGTTAAGTGGAGATAAAAAGTAAACAAGCCAGTGACATGAGAATCCATTGACCTCTATTGAACAGTACACTGGGGAATCTAAAATTTACTAAGTGAAACCAGAAGAGGAAATGAAACATGGGAAAACCCAGAACTTTGGACTTTTACAGAGTAATACACTTTTGGTCAAATAACACATTCTAGTAGTAACATTTGATTATTTTCCAGAAAGAAGAGTAAGTCAAAATTCAATAAACATGCAATTTTCTAACAAGGTAGCTATGAGATAAGTTTAAAAGTAGGATTTCACAATAATGTCGAGACACCCTATTTCAACTTAATTTTAAAAGTGCTGTTAAGTTTGCATTAATGTTCGTGAATATGAATCATTTACAAAATGCTTTAAAATGTATCTGTGACCATATGCATGCCCCAAACAGCTTTGTGCCCTTTGGATTTTACATGTCATATAAAGCACTTCACTTGCCATTGGGAAAAGCAGCCTCACAGGTAAAGTCAAATTTTGTCAAATTGGTAGAGATACCACTGGCTTGTTCTTTGCCATGACTTCCTCACCTTTTAGAAATTGGCCCTGACAGTCAAAGCATATGAAGTTCAGAACCTAACTGGACATCTATGCTGTAAGTCACTTGACAATTTAAGAGTCTGACCTGGACTCACGGAGCCTCTGAGCCCTGCTGGTGTTGCTGGAGGGTTCTTTAAGTGTCCCTCTCCCTCCAGTACTTGGCTTCCCATCACCATCACTGATTTGTCTCATTTTTATCCCTGAAGGACACCATTTCTTTCATTTCCTTACCAAACAGCACAAGCCGCATCGAGTAAGCTGCAGCTCAGAATCTGAGAGCTGAATTTCTTAAGCTCTCAAAGAGTGAACTGGAGAGGTCCAAATTTTTTAGAGGTCATCTGAGAGACTCCAGGATCCCATATAAATTTTCTCTCTCATTTTTTTTCATTGAGAAATAATGCTCATTTATTTAACCAGCATGATAATTTAAAAACTTCAAAAGCTAATACAAAAAGTAACATAGTTCAGAGAGAGAAAGGAGAAAAAAAAAAAAAAACTCAGACCTATATTAGGCATGACTTAATTTTACCAAGTAGTCAAAAACCTAATAAAGACAGCACAAAGCAAAAGAAACTATCTTAAAATACAAATCTGTTTCTTAGGCCAATTACATAAAAGATTAAGAAAAATATCCTGCAATATGACTGCTTCTCTTTATGCAAAGCCTGTTTGGATAACCTGAAAGTTGACCCTCCCCTTTACAAGACTGATTAAACCATGCTCATCTCGTACTAATGGAAAAAAGCAATTTTGAAGAATAGTTATATCGACTCACTGTTTTTAGCAACTCTGAATTTACAAATATCTTTCATTCAATCCTCATCACAACCATATAAATTGGGCACTCTTTGTCATTACTAATATCCATACTGTTAGTGTTACTTCTGTTCCTGAGAGGAAGCTCTAGCAAATTGGTCAAAATAAGGACTTACGGTCAGAAGAACTGGAGTGCATTTTCTATGTGTCTTTCATGTATGAATTCAAGCAAACTGCTTTCAGCTCTGCAAGAATCTGTCCCCTCATCAAAAAAGTTGTCCTAAAACAGATAAGTCACAGAGTTACAGAGAGAACTAAACAATATAACATAAGTGAAAGTATACTTAAACAGTACTTCCAACACTGTTTATGTAATTCTATTTATAAAATCAGGTAGATTGGTTTACAGGTAGATTGTTCATTCTTTTTAAATGAGGGTATGATGATTCACAGAAAGGGATTTGCCCCAGGCCTCATGGACTAGTATGGTACAGGAATGGAAATCTCAGTCTTTGGAGTAGGAGCTGTGGAGACAAACCAGACCCTTCCTCTCCCCACCCTGCCAATCATGAGCAAAGCATTCATTCCCTCAGCCCTGGTAGGATTGGGGGCTGAGAGTTCAAAGCTGCATCCCTCTCAGGGCATTGTCTTAGGCATAAGGGAGCTGCATTCCCCAGAGTTGTGCACCCTCCCCAGAGTTGGGTACCCTCCCCTGCCTGGTCACTGCAAGATACAGAGGCCTGGCCCCCTAACTTCCACTCTGGGTAACACTTTCTCAAAGGCCTTCCTAAGTTCTAGAGATCCCTTTGGGATCGGCTGAAGCCTCTGTTGCAATTGCATCATAGTTCAACTTCTTCCTCTGCCCAATCTTGCTTCCCTCACCCCTTGTAGGTACTGATCCCCAGAGCACTCCCCAACCTCCCGCTCACAAATCTCCATCTCAGAGTTTCCTAGGAACCAGACATATGCAATCTCCTGACTCCAAATTCCATGTTCTTGGCACAACCAGTACATGTGAAAGCAGGGGAATATTTCTTCACAATAAAACTGTATCTGCCTGCCAAGTTATCAGCAAATCTTTTAAGAATATAAAATAGAACCTGTAATTTTAGATCGTGGCAGGACAGCTTCAGGATCATGAAGTACAGAGCCCAAAGCAAAATTAAACACCAAAAATATTCTCTGCTGTCTATTTTGTGTGAGAAGATACAAAATGGGATAAAATTGGCTCTTGCTGTCGGGAGCCTGCAATCAAAATGCCTAGGATGTCAACTCTCCATAGAGAAAGAGAGCAGAGCCATGGCGACCACACAGGCACCCGGGCTTCGGGGCTCTGGCTCCATCCATCAAAGTGCACACACAAAGCATATTGGTGACAGGCCGCAGAGCAGTCACGAACTGTTCACAGTTATCTGTACAGCCTTGTCACTGGGAACATGCACATCACCCACAGAGGTCTTCTCAGAGCAGTTGTGTTTCTCTGGTCATTGCTCCCTTGAGGAGCCCTGCATCAAACTGGACCAATCACATTCTCTCTCCCTATCATTTGGCCTTTTGAATCAAGAGCCCGAGAGAGACTACTGGTCTTAATAATGTGAAACTGCAAAAAACAGACCACAAATGGCTACTGCTACAGCCCTGGAGCAACCCTGCTTCCCAAGGCCAACATGTACCTCTTCCTTGCATTCTGAAACATATGCCATCAGTTTCCCAAAGAGGTTTGCTAAAGCAATCTCAGTTGGATTCTATTACCTGAAATTCAAAGAAATAACTACTCCAAGTCCTCTGTAAAATTTCATATAAAACCCCAGAAATTTTAATTATGCCTTTGGCAGAGAGAGAACATCTATCTGTGTAAACTGTCTCCCACATGCTGACATTGATAAAAGCAAACTTGAAAAAACGTCCACCTGTCTCAATGCCACAGGATAGGACCATGAACAAAAAATTAGAAAACAAAATCTACAACAGCAACAAAAGGTTCTTAACAGGTCATGTCACTTCTTTCTTGAAAGCTTCCAGTAGCTTCCCATCACACTTTAAATACAATCCGGTCTTTAAATTGGCCGAACCCTGCATTTCCTTCCTCAGCTGACTCTTGGCAATCTCTAACCTCATCTCCTTCCACTCTCCTCTTCACTGACTCCATCCAGACATACTGGCCTCTTTATTCTTCTCAAGCACACTCCACCCCAGGGCCTTTGCACTTACAGTTTCCCAATCAGGGTATCAATAAGTCCTACAGATATCTATATGGCTTATTCTCTCTCTTCCTTCAGGCCTCTGCTCAAATGCCATCTCCTCAGAAGGGCCTTCCCTGACATCCCATCTAGAAAACTAGCCCTGCCCTCTCTCTATCCTTATATTCCACTTAGCTTTTCTTCATGGAACTTGTCACCACCTAACATTACATGTTATACCTAATAACATTATAAAATATTGCATATTTGTTAATTATCTGTCACCCTACTGGACTATAATCTCCATTATGGTCACAAATCAGTATATTTTTGTTCATTATGGAGTTCACACCATTTAGAAGTGACTGTCACATAGAAAGCTCAAGCAATATTAATTGGATGAATAAAGAAATGATTAAAATCTAAGCAATGAGATACTTCCATTAGGAGGCAGAGTATCAAGACGGTGTACTGAGGATTGTGAATGACTTTGCTTCCGTCCCTCACACCTCTCAGGCTGTACAGTAACAGCAGGCACATCCTTCACGGGAAGAGTCCTGTCAGGCTGAGGCCCACAAAGGGAGCAGCTCTCCCTTCTGATGTCATTTCAGCACATACCTGCTGTGGGACCAGGTAGTGAGCACTTTGAGCCTTTAGGAAGCAGAGACTCTCTGTGAAGTAGAGAGTCAGGTGGTTTTAATGGTTGCAATGAGAGCAAGGCAGCAATGAGAACTAACAAGGCTAGTCCCACGCAAGTAAGGGAGAAAAGATTTGGGAAGGAGGCAAAGAAGATGTCAGACTGGCTAGCTGTGTTGAAATGTCTGCCCTGAAAACACAAGGATTCTCCTACAGACCTTTTCCTTCCTGTTAAATGTGTTAAATGGCTTTTCCAATAACTCCATGTGCACATACAAGCACATTCCCTTCTAGCTTTGATATCTGGCAAAACAAAAAAAAGTATGTCTTCAAATTTTTCTTATTCTATAGTCTCATTCCACCTGCAAAATAGTTTCCATTTGGTTCAAAGGGAAAAAAATCAAGCTCTCATATATTAAATTTTATGTCGTACAACATGAATTTTGTTTGACAGTCTTCTAACCTTCTTTAAAACCCAAGTGTTTTTCGATTCTTGGGATACTTCACTTAGTACACATGTACTCACCATCAAATTGGTATTAACTGATCAACACATAAGTGTACATATGAGAATAACATTTACTGGATGTCAGGCAGGGAGGAGGGGGAAGGGGGTAGGAAGGGATGGGTATATGCATACACAAAGAGTGCGATGCGCACCATCTGGGGGATGGACATGCTTAAAGCTCGGACTTGGTGGGGGGGAACAAGGGCAAGATACGTAACCTAAACATCCGTACCCCCATAATATGCTGGAAAAAAAACTCAAGTGTTTGCAAAGAATCAGCCAAAGCAGTAGTACAACCATCCTTCTGATTTACATAGCAACGGTGAATTAAACTGCAGTATGACCTCTAAACAAACATGGCTGAGTACAACACATTCTGAGATATTCATGCAGATGCCTTTCCTGCCTTTCTTACCAAGCCCACTGATATGGGCGGAGGAACAAGTAAAGTTACAAGAGGCTTAGATGGAGAAATGTTGCTGAGAGATGGAATCGCACCACCGCCAAATATCAGCTTTCTTTTCTGAAGTATAATATGTCAGGATAAATGGATTATATGTTTTCTTAATGTACTTCCTCAGAAAAATAGATAGTAGATACATAGATAGATTCTTATATTTTACTTGGTAGTCAGGTATCATACTAGTTGTCAGTTGAATATAAAATTCATGTTGCCAAGAACAAAAATATTAATATAAAAAATACACTTCAGAGTGTAAAAATAGGTAAGCTCTTCAAAAGAAAAATATATCAAAAGCCTCAAAAATGTACTACTATTTTACCCAAAATTTTATTTCTGGGAATTTAGACTAAGGACAATAATCACAAATACGCAGAAAAATTCAGTTACAAGGATATTGACATTATATGTAATCATAATCACGAACATTTGGAAATGACATAAATGTCTATCAGTAGGGGCTGAGTAAAACAAGCCATGAACATCCATGCAGGGAGATACAATGAAACCATTACATGATTTTAAAATATTTAGAGGTTTTGAAAAGTAATTATGGTGTAGTTTTAAATTTAAAGTATATTCTTTTTTTTAATATGGTATAATGCCAATTTAGTTTAAAATAAGTGTGCATTTTTACTCAAACAAAAAATTTTGGGAGGAGATATACCAAATATTATTAGGTTGCCCTAAGTTTTTTAATTACATAAAATTTTTATTTTATTGCCTTTATACCTTTACTCCAAAATCAGTTATATTGCATGTTACCTTTTAATAAAAATGACATATATTTTGAAACTATATGATAAAGAAAATGCACTTTGTGTGCAGTGGAAGATTGAAAAGGAAAGCAGGTATTTGTTGTAATGACAGAGAATAATTTGTGTGATACTTCTTAGAGATATAGTTCTATCTTGCCACCTTGAAATGATAATAAATAACAACTACTCTTACAATGAAGCAGTGTCAGAGGGCTACAATGGGAAGTCAAAGTAATATTAATAGTACCAAAGTCATACGTCAAAC
Organism: Propithecus coquereli; assembly: GCF_000956105.1. NCBI lineage: Eukaryota > Metazoa > Chordata > Mammalia > Primates > Indriidae > Propithecus > Propithecus coquereli. The sequence goes on along the minus strand of NW_012144855.1, from coordinate 3,240,222 downwards.
AAATGCAAAAGTTCTCTAGAGAAAGATGCTGGTAGAATAAATAATCAAGAAGAATGTACTTCTAGTAAACAGTGCTCTTCGTGAGGTGGCAGAATAGGTTTTAGAAGCATTTAAAGTATTGATCACTACCTTAATTTTTGATGTACAGTGATAAATATTTTACGAGTTACATTATTAGAGTCACATAATCATCAAAGAAAGAGTTTGTGAGAAGAATCATTTGGAAAATGTTGACCCATATAACATTTAAAATTGATATTAAAGGATTAATAAAATTATTATATCTGCAAGTTTATGAATATATGTATCCTACAAATGTATCTTCCTTTCTTTTATTCCTCCCTATCCCAAGCTTGCATGTTCTTTAACACACACAGACACCGCCATCGTATTGCCATGATATCAAAAACAACTAGTATTTCTTTGCAGTTTTACCTGGTAAATTTTCTGCTCTCTGGTAATCTAATTACAATACAACCTCAGTTTTCTATTTTTGCTATCTAGGAAAAAATCCAAAGGAAATTGAGAAATGCCTAAAAAGTAGCATTCAATAGCCCTTACCGGTTTTCTAGTTAAAAGAATGGCATAGTCACTCTCTGGGCCACGTTAAGCAGCTGCCTATCAATAGGAAACATCTAACTGAGAACTCAAACTAAAAGTCAACCTGTTCAGTAAACTCCATGTGACGTCCATGGGACTGCTCCTCTTCACACGCAGGGGAATAAGCTAACCCAGTTTTGGACAGTGTCACACTACATCTTTCAACCACACCAATGATTAAGGAACAAGGCAAAAATTTTCTGAAATGGAAGTATCAGAAAAGAGTAGAGATAACATTATTTCAATCACTTCAACCAGGTGTTATCAAAGACTCAAGTCCATAATGTGACATTAAAATGTAATTTTGGCCGGGCGCGGTGGCTCAAGCCTGTAATCCTAGCACTCTGGGAGGCCGAGGCAGGCGGATTGTTTGAGCTCAGGAGTTCGAAACCAGCCTGAGCAAGAGCGAGACCCCGTCTCTACTAAAAATAGAAAGAAATTAATTGGACAACTAAAAATATATAGAAAAAAATTAGCCGGGCACGGTGGCTCATGCCTGTAGTCCCAGCTACTTGGGAGGCTGAGGCAGGAGGATCGCTTGAGCCCAGGAGTTTGAGGCTGCTGTGAGCTAGGCTGACGCCACGGCACTCTAGCCCGGGCAACACAGTGAGATCTGTCTCAAAAAAAAAAAAAATGTAATTTTCTGTGTTTACAAAATATTTTTGTTTAGTATAGTGAGCAGTGGTATAGTGTAGTGGTCAAGGTCATGGACTCTGAAGTCAGATGCCTGGGTTGGAACCTGGCTGGCCATGTACCAGCTATGGGAGCTTGGACAATTTACTTAAGCTCACAAGGCCTCCATTTTCCCATCCATAAAATGAGGATGATACTGCTTCCTATCGCAAAGAATGGAAAGGATCAATAATACATATAATATTCTTAGAACAATACTGGGCAATATGGGGAATATTAGCTATTTTTAGTAGTGAATTACCATTCCCAAATACTAATATAAGTTAATAGTGCTCTATTCATTTGAGTTAACAAGAATTATCTGAAAACAGAAGTCAGCAAAAACAAAAGTTTACAGGTATGATTTAATTATGCCCAGATGTTACATAATGCCTTGAGGAAATTAGACTTTATAAAAATTAGAAGTGGTTCTGACCTCAGTGGATTCAAATTTATTTCTCAATGACACTTGTTAAAAAAATAAATGTTCCGGATGGACATATTTGAAACTCGGACTTGGTGCGGGGGGACCAAGGGCAACATACGTAACCTAAACATCTGTACCCCCATAATATGCTGAAATAAAAGAAAAAAAAAATAAATGTTCCATTGCACACAGATACCCATTTATAATACACACATAAACAAAGTAAACACACATTACACAACTAAAAAAGCTTCATGAAGCAGCAATCATTGTAATATTTCCTATTCTCTTCTGTATCAATTCATTAAAATGTTTGTAGTAATCTACTATTAATTTCACCATCATGACCTATGGTTTCAAAAATACTATACAACCCTTTCTACAATGAGACAATTATATGGGGAAAATATCTGCTCTTCCCATTTCTGGCCACTCTTCAGCCCAGTTCTGCCCTGTTGTACCAGGGTCAAGCTCTCCCTCAGTATGAAGGGAAACAGTGACTCTTCCAGATCTTCTTGCAGATTCCCAACTTTGTCAGACTACACTGATCTCTGGTCCTGGTGTCAGCTACTCACCCTTCTCAGCACTTCTCTGAACATGCAAGGCATGGGGAATGAATGTTTGTGCCTGGGAAAATAAAGCCCACTCTATGACCTAAAGTTCTTCTGTCTGTTGTGGACATGAGAGGCATGAGGTTGTACCAAGAAGGGGTCATTAACCTCTGGGAGCTGCAAGCCCCAGAACTGAAATAATGACCTCTGTCCTTTCATCCAATTTGTGGCCAAAGCGGCACACAGTACAGCTAATTTAACCCTTGACAACTGAACACATAACAAAGTTTGAGGAACTGAAACTTTGTAGAAACATCAGATACCAGGCCAAATGAAGTATAGTTTTAGATAAATGGTCCTTATATCACAAAATCACTTGAAACACAGTCCATTTGCCTTTTCATCTCTTTCTACTCATGCCAATTATATGTCACTAAATTCTACTTATTTTTAATATTCCTTAAGGTAGTGCTACTCTTTGATTTTCATACTTGGTAAGTTGAACTAGAGACAGGAGAGTTTCACCTCACAATATTAAATAAGAGTTCTGGAGATAGATGGTGGTGATGGTTATACAATGATGTGAATGTATGTAATGCCACTCATCTGTATACTTAAAAATGATTAAGGTAGAAAATTTAATGTTATATTTACTACAATTTAAAAATAAATTGGAAAAGAAAATATTAAATAGGAGTTCTTTTGCATTTAGACCTTTCCCCTCCTTACCCGCTCACCTAAACCAAGAAAGAAAAAAATCAAGAGCAGATATTACATTTTATAGTTTGTCAAGTAAAATTTAGTTATTTAGATCTTCGAATCTGTCATTCATCACGACTTCCTAATTTTTGTGATTATGGGGAATAACCAGAGGAAATAGAAATACTCCTCTTAATCTCTTATTTAATCAAAATTTTCCATGCATCCTACCACCTAGCCACTGGGAAAGTTCTCAATAATAAACATGTATCTGTAAAAGATTGATATTTTTACTAATCCCAGAGTTGACATATTAACAAACTTTGTGGCAGAAACCTATTGACTTACTCAAACTGAGTCGTCATAAGTATTAATAATAAAAATATCTTCAAAGAATTACACAAATATGCTGTTTCAGAAAATATGAAAATGGAAGACTTGCTCAACAATTTCTGCTTGGCTGCACGTTGAACACTAAAGAAAACAAGGACATTTTATCTGGGTGCCTCCATTAAATGAGGCATAGTTTTTCAGCAAGGCCTTGAATAAAACCAAGAGAGCAGTTCATTTAACATGTTTCTCACTGACCTTGGGAGGCATCCTGTTCAGCATCTTTAGTAAAAGAACACTGTAAATAAGTATGCTCTTTTACTTTTGAATTTTGATGGCCTTATAAGCCATTCAAGCTTCACCTTTGTGGCTAATGTGTCATCAGAAACCATTTCCAGTCTATTTCTGGATAGCTTTTTTGTAGCTTCCAGTTACTATAGTATATATGCTTCTCTCTCATGCTCATCTTACTACCCAAACCAAATATTCTACTTACTAAGAATGGAGTAAGTTATGTAAGCTTTATTTCTAAAAATCTTTTAACTTTAGGCTTTTTTCCCCCAGTGCTGGAATAATGCATTTAACATCTGTCTTAATTCTAGACTTGATATCTACCTCACTCAAACATATTAGTATGATAGTCACCCTCATACCCTATCCCAGCCCTCTTGATTTCCCAAACAATTGATAATACAGGAAACACAGTATTACATAAAGGATGAGAAAATACATTTAAAATGTAAGACAGACTATGCAAATACCTGTTTTTAATAATGAACTTATCTGATTAAGCTAAAGACATTAAATAAAGCATATTTTGTGATACCATAACAGATACTGTACCATTTCCAGTACCAAAATGAATTTCTACACAAAAACAGCAAATAAAGTTTTCAATCAAGAATTCTGTACTTCTGCTCTGTAGTATATAACCACTGTACTTACAAGGAGTGGAAGAGAGACATCAAATACACCTAGAATTTCAAGGACAAAGCAATGCAAACAGCCCTGTCTAGATCATATTTCATATAACTACCAATGACCAAATTATAAGATTTTTTCAAAAAAACTTGACAAAAAAGATTTGGAAATTAATTATCAAAAGATGAAAAAGATTTACACGGGTACACTTTGAAGTTTAAACCTTTTTTATAAGTAAGGAAACATAAACCTTGGAGCCCTAAATCTTTTTATAAACAAGGAAGTATGGCTTATCCAAAATGTTAGTGGCATTTTATTTGCATTTAAAAAAGAACTATGAAATAGCTAAGAAGAGTAAAAGATAGCAAGTGCATTTCATATGTTGGCCAACTCATATTCCTTTCAGCTTTGAATACTACTCCTGAAACTTTTTAGGCCCACATCCAGGAAACCTTTCCAAGTGACTCATATCAAATTTTTATCATTATTACAGTCTACTCTGCTTAATCTAGTGACTTTCAAAAACTAATGGTTTTCCAACTCCCAATCCTGACTCTGATTATCACTGACACCTCCTACAATTCAACTCAAGAAGAAGAAAAGGAATGAGATTAGAAAAGTAAAAAGAGGAAGGAAAAAAGGGGAAAAACATACGAGGAATTAATGGAAAGAAAAATAAGTAAAACCATTATTAAAATGGGACAAAATACCTTATTCCATTCTTTTCTTTTCCTCCAATTTACTAAATTCAGTAGCATGTATTGAAAACTTTTTTTTTGAAAACTTTTCTAATAATAATAGCCAACATTTACCAAGAACCTATTAAGAGCCAGGAATTGCTTTAAGCACCTTACAAATATTATCTCATTTAATATTAATACAACTCTATGAGATAGGTACTATTAATGTTCCATTTTATAGACAAAGAAACTGAGGCACGGAGAACAGTAACTTACCCCATTCACACATACAGAGACAGAATTAAACTCAAGGAATATAGTTCTGGAGCCCATATTTTTACCCAATATGTTATGTTCTTTTTCTATAAGAGAGGATATGCTAACCACACCCACCTATGGTTTCCATTATACTGTGCACCCATGGGAAGTGGGATTCTAGAGATTCAGTCCTTAAATAAGCACATTTATGATTAACAGATTCTATGCCATACCCTGCTTCTTACCACTTGAAAGAAACACAAAAATGAATATCATGGTGCAAGCCCTAGGTTTAGATAAATTCACAGTCTAGCAGAGAATACATTACAACATAGTGAAAACAGTGCTTGTAGCTATGTCTAAAGTGCTATCAGGGACATGGGTGGAGAGGGGGGTGATGACTAACTTCTTGGAGAATTTCAAGAAGATGTCACAGAGAAGATGATAATTGATCAAAGTTTTTTTAAAGAACAAGTGGGAGTTTTCAGAAAATAGGGAAGGCAAAAAGAGTGAAGTAGGTACCTGTGTTTTGGATGACAATAATAAAGAGTCACGTGTTAATAAACTTTCTTGTTGCACATACACACAAGACTTTGTGCCCATGGAAGACATAAATATAAATAAAATACAATCCCTTCTTTCAATAAATTCATAATCGAGGAGGTAGGATAACACACAAATGAATATCACAAGGTTCTATTTTTTTTAATGTTCTAAGAATTCTAGAGATGAATCGTTTAGATGGTTTAAAGGGCTTCTTTTCATGAATCCAAAGAATTCTGGGAAACTGATGCATGTTCTACTTCTACAGCTCTGAGTTCAGGAATGTGGTTGGATCAGCTGAACTAGCCTCAAGAGTCTGAGAATAATGGATGAGAACTGAATGTACTGCCACAAATATTTTTTCATTAGATAATTCTGAGATTGATGAGGTATAGCTGGGCCAAGTGGAGGAATATACAGCACATATCCAGGTTAAATAACATACAGGACTTCTCCTATACTTTATGCATAAACACTGGGCATGGAGGAGGACAGATTTTGCACTTCCAGAAGGACTTGCAATCTGCCCTCACAATTGTGTAAGCCCTAGCTAGATGGAGTCTTAGGCAGCATGCATCTTTGTCCTAGATGATGCTGGTGACCTTGCTACCATTTATTCAAACTGTACTCTCTACTGCATTCTTAATATAAGTAAAACATGTTTGATTTATTCAAAGAGTACCTACGTCTTGTTTTTCTGTCAATCTAAGCCTGCTAATGACATTTTCCAGTATGACAGTTGGACAAGGAGTTTAATAAATTATATAGGAGTTCAGAAGCAGAAGCTACTGTTGATTAAATAATCACAGAGTTCTTAGAGGCAGTAGCATTGGAATTATGATTGATTGAATCTATCATCAATCAATCAAAATTTCAGTCTGACTCACCCCCTTACTCATGTATTCACTCATTAGATAAGTTAATATATACAAAAATATTAGAGCTCCTCTTGCTGGCCTAAGAGACTTCCAGCCCTTTGTAAGGACTAATTTTATAGTTTATCTATAAAGAAAAAAATTTTAATTCCCTCATTCCCAGGTTCTCAGAGGTTTCCTGCTATTCTTACCAAGTATGTCAACAATAACAATAAACATCTATTGCATAGTTCTTTTCAATTTACACAGCCTATTTTAATATCATCTCATGCAATTCCCCTAGTAACCCTATGAAGTATTAGTCAAGATTAGTCATTTACCCCAAGCCATATGGCTAGTAAGTGGGTGAGCCAGCTCTTTTATATCACCCCACTATGGAGTCCTAGTTCTGATTGAGCCCATTTTGGGAACTCCTCTTAGTCCATGGACAATTAACCTCCTCTCCTTTGTCTGTGAACTGCTCTCCCCTCATCCCTATGCCCAGCCAGGGGTCGGACCCATACAATACCTCCACTTAGGTCCTATTAATAGGCCAAAAGAATGCACTAAGCAAGACAGAAAATAAGATTTTCTAAAGGAGGACTTTGGGACACCAAGATACAGAGAGTTTGTGAGAAAGAGAGAGAGAGAGAGAGAGAGAGAGGGAAGGAGGGAGGGAGGGAGGGAATGTGAACATGTGCTTTCTCTGGAGGTATGGGATATTACCAAAGGATCAACAGATGTCCTCAAAATTCCATCCGCACAGGCCAGCTCCCTCTAAGAAAGTCCACCTTGGGGGAGAGTGAACCACAATGCGGATTCAAGCTAATGGCATAATAATTACCCTTAGGTTACTCTGGGTCACTTTCTAAATGCTAGCATGCCTGGGCTGGGGAATTTCCAGATTGATAAAGCATGCCCTCCTTCCCAGGTGTAGCAGTTGCTCAGGATGGGGATAGGAGTAAGGGTGGGGCGGCACCAAAATGGAGTGCCCACCCTTATCCTCCTTCCCAGATGGGGCAATTGCCAGAAACAGCACCAAAACAGGGAATTCATGTCCTGAGAAGAGCAGGAGATCCTAAGTATCTACCTAGCAATATTAAGGAGTTTGGGGGGAGTCATGGTGATCAACAGTTTTAAACACCTTAGAAAGGTCAGGAGAAATGAGAATTTGAGAATAGCCACCAACATTCACAATTAAAAAGTGACAGTATTTTCAGTAGCTTGATGAGAGGGACTATCAGATTACAAAGGTCTTTGTATTAAGTGGTTAGGACCAAGTGAGTTTGGAGAGGAGAAGCAGAGAAGGGAGGCCTGATCAGGAGACCCAACTATGGCCATGGGGAACTGGGGAGGAAGGATCAATGAACCCTGAGACTGAAAATGTATAAAAGAGAGTGAAATTGGTAGAAACAAGATCCTGGAGGAGACAAAAAGCACAAGTGATCCCAAGGAAGAAAATCTCATTTGGATAGCAAGATAGTTAAGAATGCACGATGTCTTCCATCCTCCCTGTAAAGTTGCAAAACAGATCTATTGAGAAGGATGATGATGTTAGCATGTAACATCACAATCCACAGCACAGACCTAGCACACAGCACTTAACACTGTTGAATGAATAAATGATTCTGCTACTCAAATATTTATGTGTAAATATATACATAGATATTCTTGTTACTGATGATTTTTAAAAATTAATTCAGAAAAGAAAGAGCATTCTACAGCCATTAGCCCTACAGAGAGCCAAAAATAACAATAAGCTCGGCTTGCCTTGAACATCAGAGAAGAGGAATGCAATTATACAACTAACATATTAGAGTTAATTTGGCCACACCCATATACTCAGAAAGCCATACCATCAGCAGAATAATTTGCCCTTATGAAAAGCACAGTAATATAAACAAAGAGCATTTTCATTTCGATAAAGGAAATTCCATGATACCCTTTCTACATGACCTTCCTTTCTCTATTGCCACTGTTCTCCTATAAAATAACTTTGTGTCTTCAAGCACTAACACTCTGACAGTAGCTCGCTTCTTTCCATTTCCAGTGACAAATCAGATAAGGTAGGTCAATATATGAGCAAGGAAGAGTAAAGATTTTCACATTCAAAACCAAAATTGAGAGCTGCCAGTGACTGCTGATTGTAACCTGCTGCTCCGTTTGGCAGAAAACTTAATAAGTTTTGCTCAATGTGATAGCAAAAGAGTTGTTACACTAACGTAAATAAACTGTAATGTAATTTTTTAAAAATCTTGGATTGTTTTGGAAAATTGCAATGTTACTTACTGTTACTAATCTATACCCTTGAAAGGAAATATGCTAAATGACCCAGTTTTCTGAAGTAGCAAATGATTTACTAGCCTCAGATCTTAGTTGTCTTTCTTTCTAAGAGCTAACACAGAAGTTCTTAAATTTGTCTGTGCATGTACCTCTTCAGCTTCAGCCTATGGACTCCCCAGAATAATATTTAGAAGTGCATAAAATAAAATAGTTTTGCAAAAGCAACAGAAATTGGACTGTAATTGAGAAGCAATTTAAATACAGCTATCAAAACAGTAAATGTTTGTGAAATAGTAATATGCAAGTTATGAACATATTAAATGAGATTGGTAGTGGAAATAATTACTATAATTTTAATATGGTAATTAGCATGACTATTTTAAAATAACTAATAGCTGTAACATGTGATGAAATACAAAAACATCAAGAATTTCTACTGTGACGGAGTCACGGGTATATAATAATACAATGTAGTACTCCAGAACCTGCAGCCTTAAGGCCACATGGGTTCTTCTAGGTCCTCAAGTGTCACCTTTTGACTGAATCCAAATTTTACAGAACAAATCCTTTTATTAAAAGGGGTGCAGCAGAGAAAGATGAAGCTTCTCTTGCCTCCTTTGGTGCTTAAAAAAAGAATCTTGAAATCAGAAGACTACAGGTTCCTCATCCCAATCACAGTTTCAGTTTAAGCTTAATAAAGATTCCTCCACATCTCCAGATTAAGAACTCTTGGTTGTACCTTTTATAAAAACTACAACTATAATTAGTGTTCACCAACTTTGATTACTAAATAAATGAACACAAGTTTTTAATTTTTAGGACTATTAAGACTTCACTGACTATTCAGAGAACACAGAAATAAAAGTATAGCCTCAGCTGGCAAGGGGAAGATTAAAGTCCATGAATGTGGAGAATCTCTGATACACTCCGAGAAGTTGCATCCAATAACTCCATTTTACCACTGAAGTGGCTCCCAGAAGGACCCTGGAAAGGAATGAGTATAGTGGAGTCCCTTGAGTTATCCCAGCAGAACATGTGGGATAACTATGTCCTGAAAACCCACAAGGTACAAATGGAATCTTGAGAATCAAAAATCATGTTGCTAAGTATGTTTCCTTTCTGTAATATTTTGATTAAAACTTCTCTAGAAGACCCAAGATTCTACAAAAACAAAGATTTTAGTATCACCAAATCCTAAATTGGTCATTGTTTGTTAGAATACTAACAAAAGCAAAACCACAGAAGTACAGATTTCTCTTTCTTTAGTTGATTGTTGTTGGTATTGGGTTGTTTTTACTACAAAGGTTGGAGAAATGCCCCTTAACACAGCCAGAGCTGACTTTTGATGATATATGAAACAGGAAACCACCATAGAGGAAGCAATGGTCAGTAACAAGAGAGAATCTTCATGGCATTAACTCATGCCGGAACTTATTATTTTCTCTCCTAAAACAAAGTGTGTTCATTTCCTAGAGCTATTGTAACAAAGTACCAAAAAATTGGTGGCTTACAACAACAAAAATGTATCCTCTCACAGTTTTAGAGGCCAGAAGTTCAAAATCAAGATGCCAGCAGGGCTGGTTCCCTCTCTAGAGGCTCTGAGGGAAATCTGTTCCATGCCTCTCTCCTACCTTTGGTGGCTGCCGGCAACCCTTGTCATTCTTTGTGTTGGGGCTGTGTAACTACAATCTCTGACTCTGTCTTCATGTGTCTTTCTCTGTCTCTGTATCTCAAATTTCCCTGTCCTTTCTCTTAAAAGGACACCAGTCACTGGATTTAGGGCCACTCTCAATGCAGAAGGATTTCATCTCAAGACCTTTAACTAATTACATCTGTAAAGACCTTATTTCCAAATAAAGTCCTAACCCCCTGGTACCAGGGGTTACGACTAGGACACTTCTCTTTGAGGGACACAATTCAACCTACTACACCAAAGATTCCTAAAATCCCACACATTCTAGCTACGGAAACTTTTACTAAAGGACGATCCAAGGCAACACAAAGCATGATGCGTGTTTAACTTGAAGACAGTATTAGTAGATAATTCTATTTTTTTAAAAACTGCACATCATTAATTACTGGCATTTGAAGATCTGTACAAAAAACAAAGGGAGTATATGTAGCTACAGAATAAAAACAGATGTTATTCTTACATGTGCAGAATTGGTGCAGTCTGTGTGACTGAGACAGAAAGTTAAATAATTTTATGTACTTAACTTTGAGAAATTATAGACATAAACTAGGAATTCCTGGCAATCAACTCTGAAATGAGATGTGCCCAGGCTGGCATTGAAGGGTGTGGGCCACTGAAGGGATGTAAAAACAGAATGAATACGGATGTCCCCGTAGCCACCACTGCCTAAGGGTGTTCCCAGTTCTCTAGTGAAATAAGCTATCACTCTACCCACAGTAGCACTATGACTGAATCATTTAAGATGTTTTGTCTATATTTATGCTTAAATTAATTCTTTGTGAGTTTTAAATAACTTATATTCATAGTTCATCTAGTGGTATTCAGCCAATTCTAAACTAATGCTTTTATCTTTACATAGTCCTAAGATAATTGAAGAAAAAATTCTTAATGTAGTACAAAAGAAAAATGGTATCTGAACTGGGTAGACCAACTAATACTTGCAGTCTTATTGTTCAGAAAAGGGAGGCTTCATGATGCCCAAATAGCCACCAGCCCAGCTAAAGTAGATATCTAAAGGGGACCAGTAGAGTAAGCCATTTATTTCATTTTTCTGTAGTTCTTTTTTTAACTGCTAAAATTTTTTTTACTTACACCTATTGATAGCACATATCCACATCCTTTTTTTCCTGTAGTCATTACACCAAAAAAAGAGATGACAGTTCTGAAGCATCAAAACTCTTTCAGTGGCTGCTGTACAGTTCTGTAACGTGAGGAGAGAAGTCTCCAATTCCTTCTGTATAATGAATGCCGGATATTCTTCCACAGCCTGTTTACAAATGCTGACTCCTGGGACTTAGTAAGCAATATCTAACAGCAGAGAGACTTTCAGAAAAAAGGCCGAGGAACTCTATTATATTTTCACACAATGCTATTACAGACATCGGAGATACGGAGTTAGGAAAGAAGTAATTAAATGAAAATGTTATAGATGAAAAAAGGAGTCAAAAAAAAAAAAGCAGAACCCTGGGAATAGCAAGAGATGAAGTAGCCAGAGGCACTTGGCCTTTTCTGAAGAATTTTAGCACAAAAATGTTTGGAAATCAGTAGAAGCGGTTACTTAAGCATTCTGCTTTAGCTCATGAAGTACAGGTTTAACCTTACCAATACATTTTAGACTTGAATCGTTTCCAAGATCTTAAATCTGTGCATACTTCTATTATAAGTTTATATTGGTCCATCATTTTCCCTTCAAACCATTAATTGACTCATTTATTTGGAAATATCTATTGAGACCCTCCCATGTACCGTCTACCATTCTAAATGTTACATATACAGCAGGGCACAAATTACACACAAAAAAATCTCTCTCCTCATAGCTCTTGAGTTCAGGGGGAAAAACAAAACAATAAACACAATAAATAAATAAATTACAGTATGTTAGAAAGTAATCAGTGCTTGGAAATAAACTATGGCAAAGTAAAGGGGAGCAAGTGAAAGGAGATAGGCTTGAGTATGTGCAATTTGAAATAAGACTGCCTTGACTGTCTATTACAAATGATCTCTAAGTTACATTAAGTGAAAAAAAGATGTAGAAGAATGTACCTAGTAGGCTGCCACTTGTAATTTTTAATATATATGCTTTGATATGCATAGTCTGTCTATTAAAGGAGCCCATAAATCAACATGAAACTCAATGATTGGGGAAAAAAGCTTTTCAACATACCTCTTTCATATCTTTAATTTTGCATTAATTCTTTAAATATAAATTAATTCTTTAAAATGAAGTTTTACATAACTGGAAACAACCTATAGTAAAATCAATTCTTTGGCAAATAACCTGTGAATATAAAATAAATCACCTATGTTTGATACTACAGAATCATCTATATTTAATACTACCAGCATAATAGCAAAAATTTTATAGCTATCTTTAAGGCAATCTCAGGAAAGAAAATAACTCTTAGCAAATAATTGATCTTTACAACCAAAAATATGCAGGAAAAATTGCCTAATACTTTCACTATTCTTAACTTTTGCTTTTCCTCTGATAATCTGTTTTACACTATATTCACTACTAATTCCATTCGAAAGCAAACAGGACTACATTCACTCTGGGTTTTTTAATTTATTTTTATCTTCTCTTTAGTATGTGAAAATTTAACTAACCTTCCCTTACTGGCACTAGGCACAGATTGGCTGGACTGAAATTGCCTTTACCAATAATACTTCCAGTACTAACAGTAACTACCACTCAACTGTTGAGTCATAGCTCTGCCAGCAGCTTGATATATCACCGTATGTACCAGGAGGCTGGGGTGACATCTTCAGTTTTTGAATTACTGAAAGAACATCTGTTATAACAGCTGTATTTATCAAAAATAGTTCAAATGTTTCCCCACCTCTTGAAACTATTAAGATTTTGCGCATCTTATTCTTTGATATCATAATTAAGTGACCTCCCTGAGGTCAGCAGGTGTGGCTTGGAACACCTCCAGATTTCTTCTAGTGATCCTCAGTCCATAGCCCTGCCAGTGCCCCAGGAGCCTCCAAAATTAACACAAATTTTATGACCCAGGGAGTCAGAAACCTAGATGAAGAGGACAGGGATTCTTGTCCATTTTCAATTTCCCAAAGTAGCTAGCTGCAGCTGTCTCTCACCTCTAGACTTTGTCAGTGACTTTTTGAAATATTATTCACTTATCTCACACACTTAACTCTTCTACTTTTACCTTGTCTTGAACTTACAGTCAGGTTCTTTAGGGTATGTCTTATTTTAAAATTCTTTATTGTCATTCCTGACATCATTCCTAGCCCAGACTACAATATCATCAGTGTCTAACATATTTTCCCACCAGTACTTTTTTTGGGTACAAGTGGGTGGCAAAATGTTTGGTTTTGCTTCCTGGTCTGTGTTGACAGGAATCCTAGAAATTGGCTAAAACCAGGTCATTGGCCTGGTTTATTATACCCTGTGCTGTTTCACAGGACAGGGGAATGGTGGAAAGGGGTTCTATCTGCCCACCCCCGGTAGAGTACGAGAGAAGTAGAAAAAGAAGTTTGCTGAGACAAGAAATTAAATTTCCAAATGTACTGGGAAGTAGCTGAGAAGCTTCAACCATAGAAATTGGTTATTTATCCAAGTCCCAAATCTACTACAAGAAAACTCAGAAAGTTTTGTGTGTGTGTGTGTGTGAACAACAAATGCCATCCTCATTCTGATTGCATGTTGTGATGAGGCCACCTTAGCAGGCATTACCATCACAGAGGCATGGCCGGAGAGGTGCCCTTCTCATCCTACCCAGTCCCATTTTATTAGTCAGGACTATACAAACAATAGACACCCACTTACTGACTCATGTAAACTAAAAAGCCCAGGGTAGAAAGCCCTCTTCAGATCTGGAGCTCTAACAATTTTAGAACTCTGTCTCTTCCCATCTCTTTGTTTTCCTTTTCCCTGAAACGGTTTCTTCCTCAGGCTCATTTTCTCCTCATGGTGAGCCAGGTTTACATTCTAGCAGTCCAACTACCCTCTGTAAAGAGTGTGTTGCTTTCCAGGTTGTTCCAGGAAAGATCTCTATTGGCCCAGCTCAGGTCACATGTCATCACTGAACCAATCACTGTGGGCAGGCTCTGTGCTTTGATTGGCCAGGCCTAAGTCAGGTGCCTGCTGCTGGGACCCCAGGAGTGCTGCCAATTCAATCTGAACACAAGGATGGAGACTGTGCAAGAGTGTTTACCAAAGATATAATTATTAGAAAGGGAAATGGATGCTACAGGGCCAGAACTAGAGGAGGCCAGTGAGGCAACAGAAAAACAAAAATTTAAGATGACATCCATTTTCAGGTTCATGCAGGGTGAGTTTTGAAAGTGAGCACCTTCTCAAATTTTGTACCCTAGCCTCCTCACTCATCTCACCCTAGTCCTGGCCTTGGATGCTAGGTAAGCAAAAGACAAAATACTCATTACAACCATACTCAAAAGTATCTCCCAGAGTGCCTGAAATCCCCACCATTAGAGAGTCATTCCTTTGGGTTAAGCAGAGACATCTCTAGGAATCTTTCATTTTTTTTTTTTTTTTAGAAAAGAACAGCTAGCAGGTAAATCTTTAAGTCAGTAAGAGTTTGCCATACACATGCTAGTTACAGACTATCAAGTCAGTCGTCTCTAGGTTCAGTACCTGTTGAAAGCTCCACCTCACCCCATAATAAGGTATGGTTCACTATAAGGAGAGGCATTGCAGAAAACAGAGAAATGACCAAGACCTTAGACAGTACAGAGGGGAGTCCCGGAAAAGAAGAAAAATGACATGAAAAAGGAGATACAAAATGTTAAAGGCAACTTTTATTTAATTATCTAATAATATTTAATGAACACTGGCTCTAGGCCTACTTGATCAATTTGCCTAAATTCTACCATTTGGGAACTCTGAGGTAGCAGGCTGGTGAAAGGGGAAGTAGCAGCAAAGACTCAAGAGCTCAGTAATAGTGGAAATCCCTAAACAGGAACTCTGGTGGTACACAACATCTGGAAAGGCTTTTCTGGAGTTCTGATGATAAGGCTACAGGAAGAAGGATGAATCCTGCCAACAGAAAATTTTGGGGTATTCAGGTTGCTGGCATCTTTTGGAAGTTTAATTTTCCCCTACAGCAAGGAGAGTTATGAATTTTGTGTCCCTCCTAGGCCCAAGGGGAAAAATCAATCTTTAAACCACAAGATAAATAAGCCAAGTGGCTCTTAAGTTTAGTACTAATAAAGGCAATTGTTTCCATCCTTCATATCCCAGTAATTTAATCTTCCTTTTCTAGGACTCTGGTTGCCTTTGGCAAAGAAAAGAGCATACATAACTGAAATATATCTGCCTCTCATAAAATTTGGATTTCAAAAATTTTCATCTACCTAATAATTGTAAGTCTATAAAGTAATGATTCTGTTGTTAGTTGAAGGATGCCTTTGGGAATATGGCTGTCCATTATGTCAACCCATAATGGATCTAAACACCACCCAGAAACCAGAGTGAGCTGATCCACAAGCCCAGCTGTCTGCTTCTAGATGGCACGCATGGACGTAGCTACTCCCTTAACCAGATGCCAGCAAACCCTGGAATTTTACAACTCGCTCCCCTGTTTATTGAGCAGCCTTTTGCATATCAAATAGCTTCCGCAGGATGTGCCTACAGGAAGAAAATGTGATGGCCAGAATGTCTGGTGCCCTTAGTAACTGTGTTTTCACAGTAACTATTTGCTTTATATTCCCCTGACAACTAATAAATCAGCATTCTTAGCTGTATTAGGTTCGGTGTGCTAAGAATCAAGTTTCTGTGCCTCTAAGGCTTAAAGCCACAGGAAAGTCACCAAAACTATGTTGACCAAACCATTAGGGCCTCTTATGCATACACCAGTCACAGGACTTCTTCCCTAGGTACACACCTTTCTCTTACCTATCAGCCTTCAAACTGGGAAAATAAATGGAGCTGAAAAATTCCTGTCGCCTAGTGACATCATAGCTGTTGTAACATCATAGCTAACATCACGTACAAGTTCGTGGTGATGCTGGTATAATGAAACCTATTGCACTGCCAATCATGTAAAAGTATAGCATGTACAGTTATGTATAGTACATACTACTTGAAAATGATAATGACTATGTTACTGTTGATGTACTTGTATGTGTAGTATATTATAGAGTATATTATAAATATACTCTCTCTATAT
>NW_012144855.1:3212512-3223189 GCF_000956105.1 Propithecus coquereli | reverse complement strand
AATATGTATTTTAAGCTGTGTTATTGCAAAAGTCAAAAAGTTTTAAATTTTTTTAAAGTTTATAAAGTAAAAAATTACAGCAAGCTAAAGTTAATTTATTATTGAAGAAAAAAATTTTTGTAAATTTAGTGTAGCCTAAGTATAGAGTGTTTATAAAGGCTACAGTAGTGCACAGTAATGTCCTAGGCCTTCACATTCACTCATACTCACCAAGGGCAACTTCCAGTCCTACAAGCTCCATTCACGTTAAGTGCCCTATTCTGGTGTACAATATTTTATCTTTTGTACAGTATATTTTTCAGTATTTAGATATCTTTAGATACATACTGTGTCCAATTGCCTTCAGTATTCAGTACAGTGATATGTAATAAAGGTTTGAATCCCAGAAGCAATAAACTATACAAAATCACCTAAGGGCACATTTCTCACAATGTATCTCCTTTGTTAAGCGATGCATGACTACGTGCAAAGCTCTATTCTAGGTGTGGTGGTGAATTCCAGATTGAAAAGGATAAAGTGTTAACCCTCTGAGCTTGCAGTCCAATACAATACAATATATTGCATTATATATAATAATTCTTTTAATAGGCAAATTGTCCTAATTGTATTAGAAGTATGAACTACACTGCATAGAGAAAGAAAAGATTAATTGCAACTAGTGACTCAGAGAAGACTTCTTTAAAGACATGGGGTCTGAACAGACTCCACAAGATGCTATGAAGAGAGTTGCAATCCAGGCAAAGGGCAGGTTGTCCAAAAGTGCTGGAACAGACCTCACACGTGACTGGGCATCTAGACCTTGGCAAGCGTATGCCATGGAAGTTAAGACCTATGGCTGGGTGGGAGCCCATTGGGAAGACCCTGGGTTTTAGGCTACAGAGTTTGGGAGTAAAAGGATGATTTGCCCCCTTAGGTTATCATGATTATTTAAATCTTAAACCACCATGGCTGTGGCTTAAGACACATCAATCCGATTGCATATATATGATAAGGTATCCTTACCTCTCTTTCATTTGTTTTGTTTTTTTAATTTACCTAAATTTAAGACCTGAAAACTCAAGATCAGCCAAGCTGTGAGCCCCATAAGAACCCAGGGCTTCCAGGCAGAGGAGAAAAATGAATGCTTTTACTCTGAACTGAGACAAGATGGCAAGAAAAACGCCTAGAAGTCTGGCCCAAGTGGTATTTTCTCACCTACTCAAAGAGACCCCTCCAGCTCCTTCACAAAAGGGGATTCCTCAGCCTCTCGAAGTCTCAATCAGCCTGGGATGCACAGATCCCAAGGGCTAGGGGGAAAACCCTTAAAACTGGCACCACCTGCAGGAACAGCAGCACAGGAAGTTCTGGTCCTTCCAGCTGCTGGGATTTCCAGCTTGAACGCTTCCTGAAAACGCTTTCTTTACCGCTTCTCTTGCGAAATCTGCGGGCCCTCCCCTCGGCTCTCTGGCTTCTTATACCCAGAGAGCAGCGAGGCTCAGCACCGAGCAGGAGGCAGCAGCTCTGCTCCCCCGCCTGCGGCTGCAGCTGCTGCTGGATCCCAAACTCCTTCGGAAGCGCCTCTCCAGCAGGTGGGTCACGTCGCTGGCTATTGCCCCTACTTTTCGCCACATGGCCTGCGTCTCATACCTGCTCGGCCCACCTTGAGCCCCTGCGTCTAGGACGCCACTCCCCAGCCTGCTCGCACTGAGAAGCAGGTGCCCGAAAACTCCCCTACCGCGGGCCCTGGGATCTCTTCCCGGGAAAGTCAGCCAGGCTTGCTTCGGTTCAGCAAGCTTTCTAGCTTCCTGGAGTGTTACCGCTCATTACTTCCCCAGGATGCAGAGAAGCAGAAAAGCTCAGGGGGTCAGATTCCTCTCTGTATCTTACTTATGGATTGGAGCAATCTTGTAGGGCTCATCAGAAAGGAGCCTGGAAGAATGTGGCTTTAGCAACCTCCAGGCTCAGATCTGAGGCTGCTTCACGACCAAGAGCTGAAAATTTGTCCTAGTATCTGCAGCCACTCCCATTCTTGATCTTGACTTAAATTTCCTTATGCAGTTTAGAGATTGCTTTTCTAGAGAAATATTGTTTAGAATATAACCTATTGTGAAAAATAAATAAAGCCTTGATTCCCTATTTGTCCAGAGACAGGTAGTTTTTTTCCCTGGATGATAATCTGAGAACTTTCTTTAAAAGATGACTGGTGTAGTGGAAAGTGAGTTGGATGGAGAATGGGGTAGGGCATGGAGAATTCTATTCCTAGTTCTAACTAGAAGCTCAACATCTCAGCCTCAGTTTCCACAGATGTAAAATAAAGGGCTATTGGACCAGATGATCCACAAAGCCCAGCTCTAACAAGCTGAAAAGCCATGCCTAAAGATGTCTGCAGATTTGAAATATATTGAAAATCTCCCTAATACTACAACTGAGCAATTACTTTTTTCATAATAATGCAGGTTTCATTTTGATAAGGAAACTACCCAGCTATGGAGGGAGTCTCTTCCCACAGGATCTTAAAGTTCTACCACATTTATCATTCAGAAAATACTCTTGGCTTTCAAAACCATTCCTCAGCCTTGCTATGTGAGAATGTCCTATTCCCTATAAATGGCAGTCATATAAATGTCACTCACATGAAAGAACATTTTTTTTCTGATACAGTAGGTATAATTTTGTAAAATGGCACATTTATTTGAAGCAGTAACTTTTTTGAGATATGGCCTTTTGCAAGGCATGAGTTTTTCAGAATGCTGTGATTTAGCACGGTATGAGATTTTACCTGCATGTATTCTACCTGCATGGCAAACACTGCCAACCCAGAAAACAGTATGAAACACTCTCTATTTATCAAGTTTCAAGGTTGTAAAGTAAATGGTACATGTGTACAGAGAAATTGGGTCATAGCACTTTCTCCATTTGACAACATTTATGGTTCTGCTGAAGTTCGCATAGCAACTTGAAGTTCAGAAACCAGATATATAAGGCCTGACCCCTAACTCGAGAATAATTTCCAGACTTCTGCTTTGCTTAACCTTGCTGTTATTTAGAAGAAATGAAATAAATTTTATAAGCATGTTAATAAATTTAAAACCCTGGGCCTTTCACTGTGTTGTGAACAATTTTAAGAAAAATAGGTTCATTTATTATGGAATTTTAAATGTGAGGAAACCCTGAGTGGTCACTCTGCGTTACCCTATCTCTTGAAAGATTGTCCCTAAATCACCCTATTATTAATACCATTATTAAAAGGATGTAAATTCTCCTTTTAAAGTCTGGGTAGCTGATTCTGCAGTCACTCTCAGAAACATATTCCAGTGTTTTATAATCCTAATCATCTAGTTCTCTTCATAATTAATTTAGATGTTTTTATCAGATGCTTTTCAAAAATAATTTTCTTTGAAAATCTTAAGGCTGATAAGCTGCCAGCAAAACACACACACACCCCAACAACACCACAATAACCCTTCAAAGCTTAAAGACTTGCTAGGGCACTTTGTAGCTAGTTTTCTCTGGGTTGTCCCCTGAAGAGGAGGTCATTTGCTAAGTGCCTACAGCTGTATCTATCCATAAGTCCTACTATAAGAATCTAGAAGAGGCTATGGATAATGAATTTTTCCGGGTGAGTTTTTTGTTTGTTTTTAAGTTTAGGCTAGATAATAATAGAAATAAGATTTACAAAGACAAGGCCTCTGAAGTTACCTGTTTGACTCTGTTCTTTACACATCCAAAGAGAATGTTTTTTTAGTTAATTACGAAGGCTTCCTGAGCAGTTCCACATGATGTGTTAAACCTACTCCAGATATTTCTAATTACTTTTAGGTCATTTCCAAAATGACTTAAATTAGCACTTGTCCTTTTGTTGAGAAGAAATACATTCTGGAAGGAATCAAACTAAATAATGAAAGAATAAATAATACTTAAAACAATGCATGATATAACATACTTGGCCTATATACATAAATAATTTGTTCTTCTGAAGTCATTAATCAACATAATGAATCCTTGTGCTGTGTGAAGATCATCTTTCAGAGACGTATCACGGTAAAAAGAATGTACTGTTCTACTAAAAGAAGTATTTCCACTCTAATTAACTAGGCAGGACATTGACATCCTAATCTAAATTCTTTTCCACAGTGTTCTACAAGAGTTTATTCAGCCGTGTGTGGAGAGGTCTCACTGGATTGTACTTCTGTGCAAAGAGTAATTTTGAAAAGTTAGGAACCATAATAATTCTAAAGAAAAAGAAGGCTAAGAGGTAACTTAATATAACTATTAATCTATAGCACACCTCTTAAAGGGTTACTAGTAGAACACAAACTAGATAGTCTCTTTGGCCTCAGCACCCAATATTTAAGAAAAAAATTTTACATTAAGAACAGAGCCAGAGCTCAGAGAGCTGATGGCACCAGCACTGCGGAGCACGGGAATAGGAGGGCATAACTAATGGTCGATGCTGACGATGCATCTTTCATCTGTACCCACTCATTTTACAGGATATGAAAACAGTTTTGAGCCCAAGTTAAATCGTAGCTAAAACAATTTTGCATAGACTTTGGTGAACTGTCTTGTCCTGCTTCCCGTCAGATTAGCATCCCTCCTCTAGTCTCCCATCCTCTCTGCACATTGCTCTGCTCTGGCCCTCATATGGTGCGTCGTAGCACTTTGGTTACATGCTTCATCCTCCCTGAGACTGGAGCTCACAACTGAGGACAGGGACTGTCTAATTTCTCACTTTATCCCTCTTTTGTAACACGGTGCCTGACACAGAGAGGCTGTTCAATAAATCTCTGCTGGAAACATGAAATCTTATCATCGTTGATAACACTGATTTTTTATTTTGATCATATGGACATTGTAGACAATGAGTATGGATGCCAACTTCACTGTATTAGTTAACAGGGTCAACGTACATGGCAAACTCCCGCCACTTGGGCAGAAGCAGGAGATTGCTTTGTACAGTACATGTAAAGTAAACAGTTAAAATTATTATAATTTTTTTAAAAGTAGAAGAAACTGCTTGATATTTCTTCTCACTTTAATTTTAGTATCCCTATTATATTGCTATACCAGGTGGGTTTCATAATAAATTTGTAACTATAATACTTTGGATTCTAATTCATTTTAAAGAATAATTCATTTGAAAGAGTGATATAATGTGATTAAGGCACTTAACTGAGGTCACCAAGATTGGAATAGTGAATTTTTAAAGGTTATTTCATTTAAGTAAAACATTTTAGGCCTTCTTTAATACCTGAACGCATGGCATAAAATACAAAGCCTATTGAACAGTTCAAAAGAATGAAATTACATCACATCATTCTTATACCAAAAAAAAAAAAAAAATACAGTGCCTCTAGTTATTTCTTCTCTAATATCAAAGTACTAAAGTGATTACTTCATCCTATTCAATTCCCTGACATAGGTGGTATGGGATTAAGGAGAAAGCAATTAGGTTGGTAAATGGTTCATTGCAGTCAATAATGAAAATGTGCCATTTGCCTCTGGTTTTCCTAGATTGAGATCCTAAACTGTGCTTACCCTATTCTTGAGGCATGTCTGGAAAACTAGAAGATATATGTTTGGGGATGGTGGTATTCAAAGAGGTCCCTGTGTCTTTTTCGCTTAGGGAACCAAGAGTCTAAAGGTATTAGGTTTACAACCAAAATTGTATTGATACCATCCATGTGTGTGATGGTAAGGGCATGGAACCTTTGTTGGGGCAGGGCAGCCACATGGATTCTGTTTTTATAAAGAACCCAGGAGCTTTCTGAGAAGGGAGGCCTGGATTAGAAACTGGTATCATCCTGTCAGCCCAATTATATCTCCATTTTTGTAGTCACATTCCAGAGTCTTGCAGAGAAAGGGATAAGAGGTAGGGAAAGAACCCAGGATGTCCCAGTAAATGGCTAGCAAAAAAAAACTTAGTGATTTATAACATTTGGTGATTTCCATGGTGTGAAAACTCCCACCATGGCTAACTTCAAGCTCTCAGCTGGCAAACCGGCTCCAGCCACACCACTGAAAAGATCTGAGATTAAAACCCTAGGAATTTCAAAGGAGCTGTTTCATTTCAAAACAGTATCAACTAGTACTGCTCCCAAGCTTATATGTCAAAGCATAACAAAAGGATATGGGATGGATTTGAAGAGTGCTTTTCCTCCTGGGGTAAGAAATGGAACAGCTTTAAAGTCAGATATGCCTGGCTGCTCCATCTCATAAGGCTCTGCAAACCTCAGGGGCACTGGGGCCTTAGGGTGTGTCAGATTAGAAGTGAAGGAAAATGGTACCCAAAAGAAGACAAGGAGGGTATGTTCATTAGCATGTGTGGACCACCCTCAGGAGATACTTAAAAACAACAAGGAAATACTTTGGAACAGAATGAAGTTCCCCATCAGCCGGGTTTGCCCAGGTGGTGTCAAGATCCACAGCAAAATTGCTCTACGCCCAAACTGGTTTAGCAGTTATCAATATATAGATAATTCCTAGTGGCCTTCATGTGAAGATAAATGACTACTCGTAGGAAATTTTATTTGAACAAAGTTAATTCAAAATTGAAATTATTAAATCACTCTCTACATGTCTCTAACTATAGTAGTCCTAGAAAAGCAAAACCCACTAATTAACACTAAATACTAAGAGTTGTTGCAGATCGTCAAATTAAGCAAATGTTCACATAGTGTGTACAAGCCAAATGCCACCAAATCCATGAGAGAGTTGTTTCTGATAGTGGTGATCCACTGTTCCTGATCTGATGCCTAATCTTTGGTGAACCATAGATTTGTAAGAAGTTGTTCAGGATTTAAAATGTAAACAGAAGTCAGGGTAAATTAACCCAAACATGACTGAATTCCTAACCTTGTTTTCATGAGCCCAGGGCTTTAATCCAATAAGCTAACCAGCCTAGACAGTGGATAATGAACCTACATGATGAAATTCTTGGCCGGGCAATCACAAAACAATCTTAATTTATCTTGACAGATGCTGCTGAGATCTAAATGTGGCAACCTGTATTAATAAGACTTTTAATTGAACTAGAATTTTGAAGAACTTAATTAAAAATAATTTTTCTCAAGTACAATTTAAATAGATAATATAGATCTGTATTACCTCACTCTCCTCATAATTCATTTGGCGGTAGTAAAACGTTACTAACAGAATCACTTTAGTTGCAGCACACACCATAACTAGTTTGTAGCTAGCTATTAGCAATTCATGTGAAAGTATGTATCTCCACAGAACATTAATGTAAAGATTATTTTTAGTTATACTCTTGTGACTTGCTCAAACTATACATGTTAAGATTACTACTTTTTGTGTGTCATTCTATTGGCTAGCACAAAAACTAATCAGTATATTTGGTTGTTATGAAATACATAACATTTTCTCACTAAACAATTGAAATAATCAGTTTTCAACAGTTTATTTAGATAAAGAGCTTTAAAGGACATATCTTTGTTAATCTATGCTATTAGTAACTTAAGTAGTTACTAGAACTTATTTTGGAAATCTAATTTTTACTTAAACTGATGTGATAGAGAATGGGAAACAATATGAATTTGTAAGAAGTGTATACCTCAGAGCGATTAGATGCAGAGTCTGAAAGTTAATTTGGGCAAGTTTTTTAACCCCTTTAACTCAAGTTTTTCTCCCCTCTGAGTAAAAGTATATATATATTACATATATATATAAATTTTTTTACAAGTTTGATGTAATTATAATTAAAATTTATAATTGAACTACATTTTAATTTAATAAGGGTTTATCTTAGTTTTGATATTCAAATAAAAATAGATATTAATACACAAGTTTGAAGTTTCCAGCCAACCCTGTTCCTCTGACATTGTCTAATTCTCAGTTAAAAAGATCTACAAATGTATAAAAGCATCTAGTAATCTTTCATGTCATATGACCCAGTTATAAAGTTATTTTGAAATGTCAATAATACTTTCTTTACTAATGCAAATTAGGCTATTTTAAATTGAGTACAGATGGTCCCCAACTTATGTAAGTTGATGGTTTAACTTGGGATTTTTTTACTTTAGACGGTACAAAAGCGATATGCGTTCAGTAGAAACTATACTTCGAGTACCCATACAACTGATTTTCACTTTCAACAGTGTATTCAATAAATTTCATGAGATATTCACACTTTCTTATACAATAGGCTTTGTGCTAGATGATTTTTCCCAACCGTAGGCTAACATAAGTGTTCTGGGCATGTTTCAGATAAGCTAGGCTAAGCTATGATGTTTGATAGGTCAAGTATATTAAATGCATTTCCAACTTACGTATTTTCAGCTTACCACAGGTTTATCTGGATGCAACCCCATCATAAGCTGAGGAGCATCTTTATTTTTGTAAGGGTCGCTTTTTACTACCACAGTTAGTTAAAGCATTTCACTTGCTTTCCCTTCTCCCTGGAAAACACCCTCACCTGCGAACTCCTTCTCATCCCGCAGGTCTCAGCTTGATTTAAGGTTGCCAGATAAAATGCATGATGCCCAGTCAAACTTGAATTTCATATTCAAAGTCTTTTAGCATAAATGTGTCCCAAATATCGCAGGGCATTTGCTTACAAAATTTGCTTAGAAAATTCTTCATTGTTTATCTTAAATTCAAATTTAATCGACACCATGTATTTTTATTTGCTAAATCTGGCAACCCTCACTTGACTAGCACCTCCTTGGAGAGACTGATGCTGGTTAGTTCTTGAAGACAGACTGCCCCTCTCTACTTCCAGCATTTTCTATTTCATCACTTTGTTCTGTATTCTTCAGAGCACTTACTACCATCCGAAATCATCTTATTAATTATGTGTGCACTGTCCAACTTTCTTACAATAATGTACAAACACTGTTTTTGAAGCACACAAATTCAGAGATGAAATTTGACACTTTTTAAGGAGTTAACACTTTCAAACTCTCTAAGATATCTGTATTCTTTACCTCTTTATCCTCAGCACATGGAACAGTATGTGGTACACAACAGGCAATAAATATTTGGTGAAGGAATGTGTTAATATGTATATTAAAAGAAAGAACTTGAAAATTATGAATATCACCAGGAAGAAATTAGCCTTGCAAATAGAGCTACTTCTAACTACAAAACTAACTTTAAAAATATACATTTATATTTTCAAATAACAAAGATTGTGTTTTCCAAAAAACCAGAAAAATCCATTGGTTATGAGTACATTAATTTTTTTATAAATTGATCAGTGGTCTTTTTAAACCAAGGTCTTCCAATTTTGCTACAATACATACCTGTCACGAAAAGAATGTATGTTTGAATATGAATGTTTGTTATCCTAGAGAGCCTTGATCTTACTAAATACAGAAATATCTCAGTGAATAAATTGGACGGGTTCATATATTAGTGTAAGCTTTTGAGTTTTTTTTTTTAATATTCTTTGCTTTCCAGTTGTCCCTGGCATATATTAAAACAAATGCTCTGAATCACAAGAAGACTGACATAGTTGCAGAACTTCCTCCTGCCTTTTGCCTTGTGATGAAAGGAAACATTTGATTAAGGGGCTTCAGCGCATTACAAATATGTTGTCAAGTCATCAAGGGCTTTCAGATTGAAATTCAGAAGGAATAATAAAACAGAGGAAGGACTAAAAAATATCTCCTGTTTACAGGCATTAAATTAAAATGAAAAATCCTGTCACTTCTTATACAGTTTGAAGGTGTTATTTATATTCCAACTCTCTGGAAGGTGCCAAGCCAGCTCACTGGATTTGTGTACTACAACACAACAGGGTATGTGTGTGTGTCCAGAGGGGATAGTGTCTGAGGAATTCATGTATTTGGATGAACAATCATTTCAGAATTCAAAACTGAATTCTCAAATGGAGAAAGAGGCAGAATGACTTTAATAGTGGTTTCATCCAAATAATTAATGAGATGGTGTGAGAGTTGCTATTAAGGAGTACTGAGTAGATTTGGTCAGACCATAATTTTGTGGCTTTTAGGCAACAACCCTTCAAAGTTTCCTTGACAGAGTTAAAGAGCAAACCTTCCCTGCAGTCTGACACCACGTCTTGAGTCTGGTATACCTGACTCTCTCTTGTGAGGCCTGCACACTCAAGCACACTCATTTTGTCTCTGGTTTTCATAAAGATAGGAATTCTAGCCTCTCAGCCAAAGATTACTTAAAGGAAAAAATTGCAAAGAAGTCGAAATGTTTCCGCAGCCTTAGCATACTCTTCCTCTTTCCTCTCCCCCCAATCCCTACCACCCCCCTAGAAAAAAAGGTACTCTTACCTTTCCCCACTTCTAGTGGTTCTCAGCCATGAGCACTCTTTCAAATCCCTTAAGTTCTTTTGTTTTAGTTTGTTTTGTTAAATACAGATGCCTGGGCTCTACCTCAGATCAACTGATTCAGAATCTCAGGAGGTGGTTCCCTGGCATTTTAACAGCTCTCAGCTGATTCTAATGTGTGACCTGGAAGAACCTGGTCTTCTTAAAGAAGAAGGCCAGCAGGCCCTTAACTGAAAGCTAACATAAAAGCCGATAAAAGGTTCAAGGCAATGGTTCTCAATGTTGGCTTTACGTTAGAATTGCCTGGAGGAGCTTTTAAAAAAAGATGCCCAGGTGCTACCCTACACCAATTGATTCAGATTCTCCAAGAGTCTGGTCATCAGTTTTTTGTAAAAGTTCTCCACTTGATTTGAATATACACCAGGGTTGAGAACCA
>NW_012144855.1:3207761-3209197 GCF_000956105.1 Propithecus coquereli | reverse complement strand
TGTTTCCTGTTACTTAACTGAGGTTCATGGACAGCCCATGAGGCTGAAGAAAGGACAGGAAACCACTATGTTATGTTTTAACTATTTTAACCTACCTTTCTCTAATTATCTCTTCTTCCTGTTTACCACCATTTTTATTTTCATTATTTCTTCTGTCCTACATAGAAGAGCAAAGTAGAACGAAGAACTTTTTTTTAAGTCTTTGAACAAGAAACCTTACTACCTCCATGAATCCATGTTTACACATAGCTATTTTGAGTTACAAAATGTGTCTGAAATGGGTGTAGTATCCTTCTTTATATAGTACTTCCTCTAAAATGCACCCTCAATTTGATCTCCCTTGTGGTTGAGAGTATGCATACATCCCATTTCTATGAACTTCTATTACTAGGATATTTTTCCAAGAGTTCAGAATTAAATTCTTCAAAACAATTATTAACTTTTTAATTTTTTGCCTGTTAATTATTTCATCATCCCTATTACAGTAACCTTAAATCTGATAATATTTTTCATTAAAAAATGATTGAAAATATTGCATTTTCCTGGATTATCTTGCAAGCAGAGCTTGTGACAAAGGCTTGTACGCAGATAATTTATTAGGGAAGTGATTTCAGGGAACTAGTAGTGAGGGGTGGGAGCATAACCCAGAACATGGGAAAGGCAATTGGTCCCTGCTACAGATGACTGGTGCTCTATTCCCCTGGGACTTTCTGAGGAGCCTTAATGTGCCATCTGTGTGCCAGAAGAAAGGGAAAGCATTCATGCATTGCGTCCTGCTCCACATTGGTCTATGGTGGCCCCACAGGCCGTACACATCTGAGCACTAAACAGGCATAGGTCTCAGAGAAGCCCTCAGACAAGAATCATGAGATGCGGGACCCCAAAGTGAGCCAGCCTCTGTTAGGCAGTGGAAGCTGAGGAGGGCTCAGGTATTTCCCAGCGACTGGAAGTAGAACCAGGAGGATGTGAAATGGAGCTCAAAATAGGGCCAAAAAATTATCAACTTTAGAATTTCAGTAAGTTTGCATAAGGGGTAACTAACTGCCCAATGAATAACTATATGTCTTTCTATTAAGTCAATCAGTACTACTTTAATATCTCCTTAACATTTTTGCATCTTCAATTCTCTCAGTGATATCTCTGAGGTTTTAAGAGTGAAAATAAATTTTAATAGTTGGGGTAGCAGCCCAAGTTATGTTACATTGAAGTAACAAGCTGCATTTTAAGAAGGAAATATTAAAGTAAAATGTGAAAGAATTATATAAGAAAAATTCACACTTGAGCTGTTTTTATATCTGTGTTTTGGTAAATTCATATGCTCTAAAGCCATTTCATATAAGATTTTATTTATAAGAAATAAGTGGGGAGACTAGGAGCTTCTTAAGAACCATTGAACTGTAGTTCAGATAATTTTTATATATTTATAACAGTCATAT
>NW_012144855.1:3205290-3207711 GCF_000956105.1 Propithecus coquereli | reverse complement strand
GGAGGCACAAGTGGTCCTGGAGATTTTCCAAACTCAGACATATTCCTATGATGTTTCCTGTTACTTAACTGAGGTTCATGGATAAGTTTATATAATATTTTTAATAATTTTGTGCATGAAACAAAGTTTTGACTATGTTTTGACTCCAACCATCACATGAAGTCAGGTATGGAATTCTCCACTTGTCATCATTCAAAAAGTTTCAGATTTTGGAGCACTTCTGATTTTTTATTTTGGATTAGAGATGTTCAACCTATATCTACATACTACTATTATGCTTTTGTATTAATTAGTATTTTAGCACAGCATATATTTATCTCCTAAAAAATCAACTAATATGCATTTTATTTTGAAATATGTTTAAATCATTGTTTTTTAAGTGTAAGCATTTAAAATAGATGATTTTTGAATATATGACAAGATAATTCTAACATTTATATGAAAAGAAAAAGGAATTAGAATAGCTATAATAGTTTTAAAAAAGAGTATAGTGGGAAGAATCACTCCAACCAATTTCAAGACATTGTAAAGCTATCGCCATCAACATTGTATAGTATTGGCAGAGGGATAAATCAATAGAACAGAAATAGACCCACACACCTATATGGGCAAGTATTTTTGACAAAAGTGCAAAAAAAATTCAATAAAATAAGGATAGTCTTTTCAACAAATGGTAGGAGAAATGTTATATATTCATAGGCAAAAAAGTAAACCTTCACTTAAACCTTACATTTTGTACAAAAATTAGCTGAAAATGGATCATGGAATTCCATGTAAAATGTAAAATTTTAGAAGAAAATATTCAGGATCTAGGGCTTCATAAAGAGTTTTTAGATAAGTTATCAAAAGTGTAATCCATAAAAGAAAAAAAATCAATAAATTGGACATCACCAAATTTAAAAAACTTTTATTCTAGGAAAGACTCTATTAAGACATGAAAGAAAACAAGCTACAGGCTGGGTAGAATATATTTGCAAATCACTTATCTGACAAAAGATTCATATCTAGAATATATAAAGACTTGTCAAAATTCAACAGTAAAAAAAACCCCAAAAAGTCCAATTAGAAAATGAGCCAACGACATGAAGAGACTTCTCACCAAAGAGGACACACGGATGGCAAATAAGCACATAAAAAAAGGTTCAACATCATTAGCCATTAGGGAAATGCCAATTAAAATCACAATGAGATATCAGAATGGCTGAAATAAAAAATAATGAGATATAAATTCCTGGTAGGAATGTCAAATGGTGCAGCCACTCTGGAAAGCAGTATGACAATTTCTTATAAAGCTAAACATACGCTTAACCATACGACCCAGCAGTTGCACTCCTGGGCCTTTATCCCAGAGAAATGAAGACTTACTTTTACACAAAAACCTTCACATGAATATTCATAACAGGTTTATTTATAAGAGCCAAAATTAGAAACAACTACAATTTCCTACATTAGATGAAGAGTTAAGCAAACTGCAGTGCATCTGTGTCATGAAATACTACTCAGCAATAAAATGGAAAAATTATTTATACACACAGCAACCTGGATGGTTCTCAAGGGCATTAAGCTGAGTGAAAAAATGCCAATCTCAAAAGGCTCATATACTATGTGATTTCATTCATTCTCAAAATGACAAAATTATATAGAGATATAGAACAGACTAATGGTTTCCAGAGTTAGGGTGGATAGTAGGAAGGGCATGAGGATGGCTATACAGGGGCAGCACCAGGGAGAGCTTTGTGGGGATGGACCAGTCTGTATCCTAATTGAAGTGGTGGGTACCTGAATATACACATGAAGTAAAATGACTAAAAATGTGTATGCACATTGAACAGATATCACTGTTGGGGCTTGGATATGGTGCTATAATTTTATAAAACATAACCATTGGAGAAAACTGGATGCAAGGTGCACGGGGGCCTCCTGTACTATCTTTACAATTTCCTGTGAATCTACAATTATTTCAACTAAAAAGTTTGGTTGCTTTTTTTTAAGTAAGCATTGATTTGTTAAGTATAAACATTTAAAATATATGATTTTGTAATTCTGTTTGAACTTTCCATGCTTTTAATATGCTGGAATCCCCACAAGCTGGAAGTGGCCTAGACCCCTCAGACTTCTGACCTCTGGGAGGTGAGAGAAGTGAAGAATGCCAGCCAGACTGCCCCTAACATCCTCATGGGAGGCCTAGCTGGAACATCCCAGAAGAATGCTGCCTAATGTTCCCAAGGCCTGGGGTGGGATGAGCCAACAGAAAGAGATGATGAGTAAGACTTTTCTGACCCAAACCTGGTCCCTCTTGTGTGCCCCCCCCACACACACAAACAGCTTCTCAGTGGCAGCTGCTACCATGGTCATCACAGTCCCTTTTGCCACTTTCACATCTGCATCACTGGTTGCTAATCCCTAATCTGTATTAACATC
>NW_012144855.1:3191993-3195385 GCF_000956105.1 Propithecus coquereli | reverse complement strand
ATTAAACTTCCTACACAATTCCTGGAATCAACTATTACAAGTCCCAGCAGAACCAATTACTTTTCTACCAAAAAATTATAATTTCTGAGTATATTAGAAACACCATACAATTTTCTTTGAGCAAATAACCCACATAGAGGTATTTTTCAGTACCCTTAAAAGTGTGGGAAGTTTGTAAAAATTATAATTTTTAAAAATTGCTTATAATTTTTCTTAGACACTACTCAAGAAAGAGGATCCATTTAGTACCTCTTCTGCCTGGCTCAGTGATTCATATGTGGCTTTGGGAATCCTTGGATTTTTTCTGTTTGTACTCTTGGGAATCACTTCCTTGCCATCAGTTAGCAACGCTGTCAACTGGAGAGAGTTCCGATTTGTCCAGGTAAAGACTTCTAGATTTAATTCTTGTTTATATTGCAAAATAAGCATGGCTTTATAAATATTCTCATTTTTCTCTCATATCATGCCTAATTTTTCATTTTACTCCATCACCTCCTTATCAATCTCATAAAAAAATTCAAATTAGAAAATATTGAACTTGGGTACAAACAGGCAGATCGCATCCATGTTGGTTTGATTTCCTAGTAAGGCATTCCTTGCCAAGATTCCTGCCTGTTCCCAGAGCCACAGCTAAGACTACAGAGTAAAAATCACCAGGAACAATTAAACTATGTGTGTAAAGATGTGCTAGCTACAAGGTGAAAAGAAATCCAAAGACAAAATTTCACCTTCTGAAAACTAATCTTACAATATGGACATATTATTATTGAAAAGCAAATATCGAAATAAAGTTTAAAACCTTTGAAGCAAGGTTTGATAGAGGTCATCACACCAGACTTAATGCTGGTCTATAAGACGGAAAATTGGTTTTTTCCACATATCAACCACGAGACACCTTATTAAAGGCAGTTAGCAACTACGTATTCTTGTAAACCAGTGGTCCTCAAAAGCATGGCGCCAGAGCCAGCAGCATCAACATTATCTGGGAACTTGTTAGATACACAAAGTCATAGGCCACACCCAGACTCACTGAGTCAGAACCTCTGGAGGTGTGGCCAAGCAATTTGTTTGAACAAGCTCTCCAGATGATTCTGCTGCATGCTTATTGTGAACTGGTATAATACAGAATAGACCATTAGTCTTTGAAGTTAGGTTTGAATGTTATAGAACTATTTAATATTTGAATTTCCTCTTGCAGTTTCTCCCAGGGACCAAATGCAGTCAACAATTTCTCATGCTAACACCTTTATTCAAGGCATTAAGACAGAAATAAACATTGAGCTTTAAAATTTAGGCCAAAACAAAGTAAAGTTTGCTGATTGCTCTTTATTGTGATAGAAATTAGCTAGCATCTGCTTGTAGTCAGCAACATATACTTATGCAGTGTTTCTTAAGGTCATACTTTGTCTTATTTATCTCTAACCTCTAGAAAGATGATAAATAAAAGAGTTTTGCCATTGGGGACCAAGGCAAGGTACGTTATTTATTCTAACTCAGACGAGCTTACTCCTGAGAAACTTTTCCATCCAGCCAGGTTAAGATGAAGCTACCATGTCACTTGTAAACAACGGTCTTTTTTAAAAAAATGAAATATTTACCATCCTAAAGGAGGGTTAATACTATTTTCAGTACTTAGCAGAGTATCCTAAGTATAGGCTTCAAAGGTTTGTGGTTTTTGACAAATATCCTTCATTGGTTTGCAGTGTTTCACTTTAAGATAATGTTAATGTACATATTTTTGTTTCTTGTTTCTAGTCCAAACTGGGTTATTTGACCCTGATCTTGTGCACAGCCCACACCCTGGTGTATGGTGGAAAGAGATTCCTCAGCCCTTCAGTTCTGAGATGGTATCTTCCTTCAGCCTACGTGTTAGCACTCATCATTCCTTGCACTGTGCTGGTGATCAAGTCTATCCTAATCATGCCATGCATAGACAAGACCCTTACACGGATCCGCCAGGGCTGGGAAAGGAACTCAAACTACTCAAAATCACCATTGAATGGAAAAACAGATATTTAAAGCAAAGTTCAATATAATCGGACTCCCGAACTATAGTATTGAATGTTTAGAGAAGAATAATGAGTACAGTTAGGAAAGCTTTTTTTCTCCCACCATGGCCTGAAGTTCATGAACACAGAAGGAAACACTGCCTGTCTTTGAGAAATCGACGGATTGGAAGAGAATACCATTTTATCTCAGGTTAGTGATGAATCAATCTGTGCAGGTCCCTGCCTCTTCTTCCCTGGAGGACATGGGGCTGAGATTGATATTAGCTTTGTGGTTTCACACTCAGAAGTTCCTTTGTTGTGGGCAACATGCATGACCTAATATCTTACAAAATCCAGAAGTACAAGCAACTTCCTTCTCTGCTTCAAGGGCTGAGTTAAGTGAGGGTCACTGAGCAAGGCTTTACTAGGTATGGCTGAAGAAGAGGGCCAAATGAAGTAAAAAGAATGAGATTTTTTGTTTGTTTTTTGGAAGTAAAGGTGATCATAAATATTAGCATAGTGAATCCTATAGTTAATATACTTCTTGATTTTGCTTTTATCAATATGAATGTTTACTATGGGGAAATATTTTATAACACAACAAAAATATCACAATTGATTGTAAGTAACCATGTCGAATCTACAGAATTGCCATAAGATCCTTCCTCTACAAAGAACAGGTACAGGAAAGATTGAATAAAAATGAAGATACATCCATTTGGATTTCCCTTGCACTGTGCAACAATCAAGGAAAGGTTGATAAAAGCTCTTGTACAAAAAGTTCAAATAAACCAGAATTTTAGATAGCAAGCTAAATAAATATTGTAAAGGTGCACTATATTAGCTTTAGTATTTTTTAGGTATTATATATGCTTTGTAAATTATATATTCCAAATATTGGTCAATATTAACACCTATGAAATTAATTTCTAGTATAAAGAAGTAGCTTCTATATCTGTCTTAGTCTATTATAATTTTAAGCAGTAAAATTAAATGAATAATCTAAAGTTGTAAATTTGACCAATGCATAAATGAGAGAGACTTATAGGAAGTCACAGGGCAGAGACATTATATATGTATACATACACACACACACACACACACACACACACATATATATATAAAATGAGCAGTAGTCATTATATGAGATTTGGGTCTTTCTCAAATCCTTGCTGAAACATAGGATGGTTCTCTCTGTTTTTCTATATTGAGAGTGGCCTTTCCAAGATGACCTTCAGCAGTAGTAGCCTTTCTAGCTCAAGCATGGAGCTAAAAGGAACTTTATGCACAATCTTCCCACATACCAAAATAACTAAAAGGCATTGGGTTTGACATTTTTCTGCCTGGTCTACAAAGACCATTTTTTTCACTTTTGTTATAACATATGGTACATGACATTATACA
>NW_012144855.1:3190829-3191943 GCF_000956105.1 Propithecus coquereli | reverse complement strand
TGCATATAATTCTGCATTAATTTTCCAGGCACAGAGCATTTACATATTATTGGGTATTTGTGTTATTATTTTTCAGCTATGGAGAAAACTTGTACGGATGAACTTCCTCTTGTTATGAATTCTTCAGAAAAGCAAGAGACTGTGTGTATTTTTGGAACTGGGGATTTTGGAAGATCACTGGGATTTAAAATGCTCCAGTGTGGTTATTCTGTTGTTTTCGGAAGTCGAAACCCCCAGATGTCCAGCCTGCTGCCCAATGGTGCAGAGATCTTGAGCTATCCAGAAGCAGCCAAGAAGTCTGACATCATAATCATGGCAATCCACAGAGAGCATTATGATTTCCTCACCGAATTAATTGAGGTTCTCAATGGGAAAATATTGGTAGATGTCAGCAACAACCTCAAAATCAATCAGTATCCAGAATCTAATTCAGAGTACCTTGCCCAGTTGGTGCCAGGAGCCCATGTGGTAAAAGCATTTAACACTATCTCAGCCTGGGCTCTGCAGTCAGGAGCACTGGATGCAAGTCGGCAGGTAAGATTAAACAAATTTGCAATCAATCTTTAAAAAGTGACTCTTTTAATGTGCATTTACCTCAAAGATTCCAAAATATAGTTCCAAGATAAAATACCCACTAAGCATTACATTTTGCTGATATATGCCATGAGTAATTGTCTCGGGTTTGACCAAGTGAGGTCGTCAATTATTGTGATTCATCTCCCACTGTCTGCATTTTCAGCTTTTAGTTTGATGGAACCTAGTGGTGTCAATCTCTGGAGGCCTCTTGTCAATACTAGAAACTAACACATCTTGATGGATATCCTTTTCCACTTCCATTACCTTGTGTGAATCTGGTTCTATTTATGCACTGAGATTAGAAACAATCATAAAGTTATGTGGCACTCACAAATACAGAAGAAAGATCAGACTACTCAATGGTAGAGAAGTTTCATATCAGTGTCATGTGCCTAAAACCACCCTCAACTAAAAAGCCTAGTACTTAGCTATCCAGCACATATGTGCAAGTTTAAAATGTTATCTTGTTAGATAGATTAATTCTATATCCTTGTTTGAAAATCACTTCACTATTACATGTCAGCGTTCTGCATGGTGC
>NW_012144855.1:3161276-3179719 GCF_000956105.1 Propithecus coquereli | reverse complement strand
CATAATATTACATCAAATAGGCATATATTTAACCACTGCCTTAATTAAACATGTAGACTGTATCTATTTTTTACTAAAACAAATAACATTTCAGAGAATATCTTTGCACTGTTAATATTTTTCCATATTTTAAATTATTTCCTCAGAATACTTTCCAGGAATTGAAATTATGAACTTTAATTTAGTATTTGCTATATATTGCCAATTTATTGCTAACGTGACCTTATCAATAACATTAGCATTGGATGAGGGTGTTGGTTCCATCAACACCCTCATTATAGATTTTGTTTTTTATTTCATTTGTATTTACTTATAAATGGCTGCAAAGGTACAGAGATCATATGCTTCTTCAGTTTATCCTTGATCAACCCAAGCAAGGATACAACAAGCTGGAAGACTTTGAGTAGAGCCATGGTGCTGACAGACCCCTAGAACATCAGTGGAAAAGACAGGGAAAATGGAACTACCCATCTATGTTATGCAAAGCAGCCAGGTGTGCTGGGGACAGAGCTAGAGAATTGGTTGATTAAAACTTAAGTACCATCCAGGGTGGTCTAGGGAAGCCTTTGGAGTTAACCACACTCCTTTTTGTTAAAAGAGTAAAATGTTTATACCAGGTCATATATAGTCCATCAGTGAAAATAGAAAATGCCACACCTAAGTAAAATGCTTACCTATAGTAAAAACAAACTCTGCTTTTATAACCTAGTAAAAATGCTCTACCTGAGTACTTAAAGAGCATGAAGTTACCGAGTGCCCTGGTAGTTTGGCATAACAGCTGCATGGCCAGGCCTGACCTTTGGCCCCAACCACAAGGGCTCCAAGCCCCACAAGCTGACCAAGAAAGCCATAGTTCTCTGTTGAGGCCTCCCAATGCCTCTCCCAGCTCCCAAAACGATCAAATCAACTTGACCATCTTACCACAGCTGATTCCTCCAGTTTACTGGTGAAAAGAATGAGTTTAGAACAGATGGAAATAGGTGCCTTGGGGGTACTGTATTCCTTTTAACAGATCCAAACTGTTGTACATCAAAACGTTAGACTAAACATTTTTACTGCTGGTACGTTTTCTGTATTCTAGGAAAATTTTTATAACGTTTATAGACCTTTTAATTTTGTATGCTTTCCCCATGTTAAGGGATCACAGCTTTGTAAGTGTGTACTCATTAAACGTTACTTTTAAAATATGTTCTAGTTTTGTTTAATTTTGGTTTTGACTCATCATCATTCTCAAGAAAGTGACTGGAAAGTTTTGAATCACAGTAGTTATGGCATCTGGGACTAAAAATGCTTCCCTTCAAGGATAAGGAAAGGGAGAGGCAATGCATGGGTTTGAAAACTTACTAATAAATTTGCAGCTTCATGCAATATATGCTTGAGCTCAGCAGGGTAGTACATTCCAATATCCTGTATGAGCTTCAGTATTACCCTCGGAGAGTGGAGAGCATCAGCTGAGTATACTGAGTTCAACCCCATTGCAAATGCCATTTTAATCTTCCCACTCTAGCCTGGCTTCAAGCTTTCCTAAACTCCAATGGGAGCTTTGTTCAGGTGGAGGTAGGCTAACTCCCCCAACCAGAGGACTGACAGCAGTCTGTGAGAGTCACAGCTCTTCTCCAGAGCTTAAAGGCAAATGTTTTCTTTCTCTCTGGTTTCACCTTAGTGCTTTGTGTACTGAGTGAATGTATTTGTTCTTGAGATACAGTGATGCACGAAGGAAATTTCATAACACTTTTCATTTAGTACTTTAATATTAGTTAAGGAACGTTAGGGTTAGAGGAAAAAAACAGGTTTAGTTCCATTACCTATAAGCTATAGCTGCCAGTTTCTCGGTTTTATAAAAACGAAGGGCTGCTGAGCGGAACTCAGTGCTGTATATCAAAAACTACCAGAATGTGATCAACTAGGATTAAACTTGCCTCTATGATTTTTAGAGAGTCAACAGGTTTTGAAGGAGCACAACCAGTGCATTAGTTTCATTTTTACATCCTTTCTTTCTTGCTAAGATAGAAAAAGACAAAAAAGAATAGCAGAGTTCCTGTTCTCATTTCATTAGAGCAGAGTAGTAGAATCTGTTAAAATGGAAGAAATCTGCCACCAAACACAGGAATTTTCTATCGAGTCTCTTATAGACAGGCTTCAAAGTATGCCTAACTTTTCTCATGATAGAGTATTGACCACCACCAAGAGGAAATCTCTTTCATTTTTAGGTACTCCAGGCAATTATTAGGAAGTTCCCTCTTATATCTAACCAAAGTTTTCCTAGTTGTACTTACACCGATTTTTCCTAGTGCCATCATTTAAAGCGGTGTTTCACCAACTATCAGAGATGAGGGCCAGTATTTTTTGTTTTGTTTTTTCCAGTTCATCATAGATAAATAAATGTGTATGTCTGTAAGACACAAAATCACACACTTAAATATCATAGCAATGTGAAATTGCCATAGAAGTTTCTAAACTTGTAATCTCTATTTCTGAATTTATCAGACTGCTGACAAACAGCTCACAAGACAGCACCATCTGCAGTCCACTCTTTGAATAGCACTCAAAGGTAGTCCTAACAGCCTGGCTTGGCTTCGTTCCTCCGGAAACTGATCCTGAGGCAAGGATTCTAGTGCAGCTAGTCGATTCTGGAAGTTAAATCATTAAATATTGGGAATACAGTAGTAAGGTAGACAGAGCAGGGAGGGAATAAAGTGTGGATTTTCAAGCCAGTTACCCCTGTGTGCAACTGGAGATCAATACTACTGAGAAACTCCGGAAGACTGTTAAATATAATTCAGAGTTATCACCAACGAGGGGGAAAGGAAACTATTGTTTTCATCCACAGATTCTCTGCTTATCATTGGAAGAAAGAAGCTTCCAGGGCATTAACTTTTCAGCACTTCTGACTTTTCCTACATACTCGCTGTATATGCCACCATGGCCAGGAAAAAAGGCCCACAGGCAAAGTGTTGCAAGCGTTCACACAAGCAGCTTTCAGTTGTAGAGGTGAATGCCAAGAGGAAGTTTGGTGGAGCACTAACAACAGCTGCTATGCAACCGCACAGAAAATTGTGCAAAAGGTATGAACTAAGTTCACAGAGTAAACAAGGCTCTTCCACGTGTGAAAAGATATTCTACTTCATTCATAATGAGACACATGAAAAATTGAAAGTGTATTGAGTTGCCATGTCTCACCTAACAGATGGGCACAAATCCAAAACTTGGAGGGCACACTCTGTGGGTGAGACTATGGAAACACTGATTGTCATACATTGCTCTTGGATATGCAAACTAGGGCCACCCCTGTAGAGAACAATTAGCCAGTATCTTTCAAAATTAAAAATTCATAGATAAGTTTTGATCCAGGAGTCCCCCACTTCTGAGAACTTATCCTATGGATATGCCTGCAAGCATTTGAGATGAAAAATAGGCATTGCTATTTGTTTTTCTTGTTTTTCATGAATAACACTGTAAAAGCAGAACGTGGGCAATAATTCAAGCATTCATCTTTGGGAGTGGTTAAATAAACTATGTTGCTTTCACAGAATGGAATTCTATGTAGCTGTTTAAAACAAATGAGGCACCATCTTTTACATACATGGAAAAATGTCCAAAATATATTATTAAGTAAAAAAAGGTACAAAATAACATATATAGTATGTTTCCTTTTGTATATGCATACTTGCTTTTAATTGCTTAAAGAAACTCCAGAAGGATTCAAAGGACCCATATCTAAACAGGATGAAGGAATAGAGAAGTAGAAACAGGAGTAGAAACACTGCATACCTTTTAATATCATTTTGATGTTTTAATTGCATGCATGGTTCACCTAATCATTAAAACAAATTGAATTTAAAAAGTAATTGGGGGATAGGGAGAGATTTGTTAAAAGATATAAAACTACAACTAGATAGGAAAAATAAGTTGTAGTGTTCTATAGCACTGTAGGATGACTATAATATATAGTTAACAATAATGTGTAGTTTCAAATATCTATAAAGAGGATAATGAAATGATAAATGTTTAAGATGATGGCTATGCTAATTACCCTGATCTTATCACTACACATTATGTATATCAAAACATCACGATATACTCTATAAATATATACAATTATTATGTCGATTAAAAAACTTTAAAAATGTTTTAAAATTTAAAAATTAAAAACAAAAACAAACAAAATCTGAAACAAAAGTCATTGATTACATATTCCTGCTAAGTCTTCTCTTATTCACACTAAACCTCTCCAGCTCATGCAGTCTTTCCTCTTATAAAATAATTTCCAAATCTTTCATCATCCTCTTCTTCAGATCTCCTACAAACATTTCAATGTTCCCTTTAAAATGTAGTTCCCTAAATCAAAAACAGAATTCCACTGAGGTGTAGCCGAGTTAGAGTATAATATGATGGTGGCTCCCTTATTCTGGATCATGAGTTGATGGGATTAAGACCACTGGGACTTAGCGATGCTACGTCTGAAGCTGTGGGAAGATAGGAGGTGAAGGAATTGCCTGAGCAGAAGCCTGAAACAAGGGCAGATGTTAACTGCCTAGTTGGGGGACATACATCAGCGATCTAGGAGTACAGCAAGTCATGCTCCAACCTCAGAGCCTAAGGGGTCTCATGCCTAAAAAGCCACGGGGCAGCCTGACATGAAAACTTCTCATGGCTGTAGAGGTAGATTGCAATATGTCAGCCCAGGAGTAGGGTCTTAGGGCTTCCACTGTTAGAACACTTGGCCAAGCTCCTTCTCTCCCTTCCTCTCAACAATGCCTCAGTTAATGTAAAACCAGTCTCCCAGTGGAAAGCATGTAGTTTCTTTGTTCCTTGATCAAATGGGTCGCAGCTACTGAAGTTAGAGATTGCTATCCATGTACATAGCTTGAGCTTGGGATAAAATTAGTTAGTTTGCCTTGGGACAGGTTGTACCTACTGAAGAATTATGTGTTTTTCACTTCTAGAAAGGAGAAGGAAATTAGCTAGGACACCTTGTGATTTTGGGGGGAGCCCCGAAACCTTTGATCATTGTATCCCATGATTTTTTCACATGAGATCATTGTATTTTGCAGCATGGCAAAGAGAATAAAAAGCAAGTGCTGGGTTTCAGTCACCGCCACCCTGGCACCAGAGTGCTGATGGTCCCCTGATTTCCCTGCTTTCTTAAATATTATTTCTGTGTCTGTGTCTTTGTTTCTTTCATCTCTTACAACACATTCTGCCAGAGGACCCTATCTTTATTGGGGATGTCGTGAACCCCCAATAATGAGTCTCTATTAATGTAGTTTAAGCTTTCACTACATTTTTATTTATTTTTTTGATAGTCACATAATATCAGGAACACATCAAATAATATGCTTACGTTCTTTTCACATAAAGTGTTAAATCCAGTCTCTCTACAATCTGCCCCACTAGCCCATCCACCTACACTTACAATTAATATTTTTAAACTTAAGTGCAAAGCAAAAATAAATAAGTACTCTGCACTATCTTTGCCATAATTCTATAAATCTAAACTGTTCTAAAATAAAAGGCTTATAAAAAAAAACACCCTAACCTGATTTTTTATCTCATAGAAATTAACCTATCCTCCCTCCTGGAAAATTGTTTTAAACATTAATTCCATTTTCCAAAATACGTGCTGCCCACACATTTCCTAAATATGGTTTCCATGTCTTTATTTTAGTTTCTGATAACAAATACAAACACATTTTATCCATAACCTCTAACTTCAACTACAATATTTTGTAGACTGATGAAGCCTAGAGATTATCTAATCTTATAAACTCATGTCACAGATGTGGAAACTGAAGCCCAAGAGGGTGAAGTAATTTCCACAAGGTCACACAGCTACATTGCAGCAAAGCAGAATTAGACCACAGATGACCTGATTTCCAGGCTAGGGGTTTTTCTGGTCCTTTTGGAAGCAGGTGATTCAGTTGAAAACAAATTGGTTGTAGATAAAAATCAAAAGCGTCGAAAGGACAGGCTGATCAGAAATAGGTATATCCAGTTACTAAGTTTGGACTTTCAATCAGCAATGAGTACTTTCCCTTTAAAAAAATGACAAGACTAAAGAAATAGCATTATCTAATGGTATATTTATATTTGTCTGTGATTATTGGAATTTTAAATAATGATAAATGACATTTTTCCCTCCTTTCACATTCTTTAATTAAAATATTTAAATTCTTAGTAGACATTTTAGGAATATTCAGCAACAAAAGTCCATTATTTCATCTCTGCTGGAATTTTTTCTCCACACGAAGAAGATTTAGTCAAAACTGCTTTAATATAAAATAAATGTACAATAAAAATAATTTTATAAAACTGGCTAAGTATAGCAAATAGGCACCAGTGGCAGTCATGGAAGGTCACCTACTCAGATGACTCTGCACGAGAACCTGCTACAA
This sequence comes from Propithecus coquereli, assembly GCF_000956105.1. Classification (NCBI taxonomy): domain Eukaryota; kingdom Metazoa; phylum Chordata; class Mammalia; order Primates; family Indriidae; genus Propithecus; species Propithecus coquereli. Next base: position 3,173,324 of record NW_012144855.1, on the reverse strand, counting down.
GAAAACAAAGTGGATAGACAATCTCCAACTGCCACACCCTACAATGCACTACATTATTCACAGGATCCACGTTGGCCCTGGGCTTCTCCTGGCCAATGACTGTGCAGGACAAAGATACCAGAACCAAGTCATCACTGCCTCATGCAAGCTTCTTCTAATGGACATTTGCTTGAATATTTCCCACTGGGCCAGCCGAGAGTTTTTCACAAATGCACTGCGATCTGAATCTCTTCCTACCCAATTTTTCCCTCACCTTCATCTTTTGCAAGTGTAAGACCTGCATTGCAAGATGAAGGCTCCCTCCTCCTTTATCCTTTAAGGCATTTTCTCCAATAAACTTCTTATCCTATCTTAGTGTCTGCTTCTTGGAGGACTTAACCAACAAAGCATCATTGGCCGAAAAGTTACAAAATAAATTATTTTCATTAATATAATTTCATAATGATCATAACATTCATTGTAACTTTTACCCAAATGTATCCCTCAACAGTTTCACTAATTATCGTGTATTAAGATATTAATAAGTTAGGCATAAATAAGTGAAAATGCATATAACAGTGTGTTAGGAAAGTGTATTTCCTTTCCCAAGGTCCAATCCCCTACCTATAAAAGAGAAGACAATATGCGTTTCTAAAGGTCTAAAGATATAAAATGCCCTTACAAACACATATGCAAAAGAAAAAAATGTGTTTCTGTCTCACTGAGCATTATGAAGCTGATAGTCTCAGAGACAGGCTAGATGTGGTGAGGAGGAAGTAAAGGGAAGACACTTGAAAAACAAAAGCTGAAAATGGTTGAATCTGAGAGAAAGGTCTGAATTTAGCCCCTTTACCACCCTGCATCTGAGATAGACAGAGGAATGAGGATTGGGGAATAAAGTATTCCAAATGCTGAGAAATGTATTACTATGCTTTAGTAAGACATGAATGTTTTAGTAAGAAACTTCAGTCAATGTAGTGAAATGTTCTAAGAAACATCTCTAAGGTCACCCAAAGCAAAGTGCCTAAATTGAGCCAGCAATATCACTAGCCAGAGCAGCCAGAATGAAGATGTCGACCAACCACCATGGGCACAGGACCAGACCCTCCTTCCCCCATCTTCTAGTCCCAAACAATTCCTGGATTCTGCTTTGATGAAAGAGTGAGGGAGAATAAGCCACAAAAAGTTACTTAAATTGAATGTGAAATTGGCTAGGTATGGAGTAGCTCCACAAAGAGCTAATCTGATCTAGAGAATTAAAGGATTGTAGCATTCCTTACACTCAGGAGTTGTGCAACAAAACTTATGGAAGGATAGAAAATGAGAATTGACAGATATCAAGAAAGAATTAGGGGGTGAAAGAGCAAAAACTGAGAAATAAGGACTATATTAAAAGAAACAAATAAATGTGATGAGTGCATAGTAAGGAAAATGGAGGATGAAGGGGGAAAGCAAAGGAACTCTAAAACTAAGATTTTTTTTTTTTTTTGAGAATCAGGAGAAAGTAATAGAAATAGCCAACAGAAGCTGGACACAGTGGCTCACGCCTATAATCCCAGAGACTTGGAGGCTGAGGAGGGAGAATGGCTTGAGGCCAGGAGTTCCAAAAATAGACAGCAGACAAAGGAAATCCAATCTAAGTGTGACTGGAGAAACATAAGACAACATCTAAGAAATGGAACAAAAGAAACATTTAAAACTGTAATTTAAGAAAGTTTCCTGAATTTAAAATGTTTTAAATCTATGTACCAAGAAGGAATAATGCAAACTGGTTAACACTAGACGTATCTTGTAAAATTACTGAACTTTAAAGTTAAGGGGAAAAAGCCCTTTAGATATTTGGGAAAAATGAAAACCATATTGGCATCAATCTTCTAACCAGCAACATTTTATAGCAGAAAACACTAGAGCAACATTTTTAAGATACTCACAGAAAATAAGAGCTAAGGCATTTGTATCTCTCTGCTTCCAAGATGGCCCCTGGAACACAGTGTCCTCACATAGCAGAAGGCAAAAGGGCAAAAGAAGATGAATGCTGTGTCCTCACATGGCAGAAGAGAGGGAACCCACTCCCTCAAGCCTTTTCATAAGGGCCCTAATCCCATTTATGAGGGCTCTGCTGTCTAGACTTAATCACCTCCTACAGGCCTCATCTCTTAATACTATCTTATTGGCCATAAATGTCAACATATGAATTTTGGGAGATACATTCAGCCCATAGCAGCCTTATAATCTGGGCCGAGGAATACATTATTAATAACTCAAAATCTAGAATCTATGAGATAAAGTTGATAAATCAAATTAGGTAAATTTCCTTAAAATATTGTCATGAAACAGAAACAACATAAGCAAAGCCAAAAGACAAATGATAAACTAAGAAAAGATATTTCCACTTAAATGGCTAATATTCCTAATATATCATAATTTCTTACAAATTAAGAAACAACAGACTAAAACCTGATAGAAGAGTGGCAATATATATGAGCAGACATTTCTCAGAAGAAATGAAAAGGTACCTAAATATATGAAATAATGCTCAAACTCACTAAGGGAAATACAAATAAAAACTACAACAAGCTACAATTTCTCATCTATCTGATTGCCAAACATCCAAAAGTCTGACAACATATTCTATTGGCAAGGTTGTGGGAAACAACTGATGGGAAAACAAAATGGTACAACCCTTAGACAAAGGAATCCGATAATGTGTAGGGCAAAAAAAATACTATCAATCTATCTAGTAATCTCACGTCTAGGAATATACGGCCCAAATATTCTGATAAAAATGCAAAATGACTTATACAAAGCATACTTTTCCAATGGCAAGATACAGAGTAGTATACATTATATGGTAACATTTGGATAAGAAATTATTAATATATACATGAATTTGTCATATTTTTAAAAAACTAATAAAAAATGGATTCTGGATCAGTGGTTCTCAAACTTTAGTGCACATAAAAATCATCTTCAGGTCTTAACTCCCAAAGTTTCTGATTTAGAAGGTCTAATATGGGACCAGAGAATTTGTATTTCTAACAAGTTCCCAGGTGATACTGAAGCAGCTATTTTGGAGACCACAATTTGCTCAAAATATACGAGTATTTTCAGTGTACATCCTAAGTAGAATGAGTTCTAATTATTAATACAAACAGAGCTTCAAATAAATCTTGAAATTAATTTATTAACTCTTAGTAATATTAGTATTATTAATTTAAAACTAATCTGTACACATACAAATACACACATACATTTATGCATGAAGATAAAACAAATAATAGTGTCCATGTTGTTAAGAATCAAAATTATTAGTATAAAAGAGTTTCAAGTTAAAGAAGTTAAATGAAAATTCTATGACAAATTGGAATGGGCAATATTAGTATTATTTCATTATTTTGTTTTTCTTTTCAAAATATGGATTTCTTAGCTCTATAGCTGCAAAGATCTAGAGAACAATAACCACCCAAATCTAAAATTGCCCTAGTGCCCACATTTTGGTCTCTAAGTAGCATTTCCCACTAAAAGCAATCAGAGTTCTATGGCAGAATTTTGATTCCAGATTTGGGGCAGAAAATACATAAAATAGGTCTGTGAAAAGTTGTGCCAGAAAGCAAAAAGAGCAATCACAGACTAATGCAACATGGCAGAAGGACATGGGAGCAAACAGGAAGGAGAAATCCATTGGTCAAATATAAGAACAATGAATAATGACTACAATTAATGTATCAGAATCCATGGGTTCATTTTATCACTAAAAAAAAAAAAAAATACACACACACAAATCTGGTTGGTCACCATTATAAATATTTAGAACATTTCCTTACTTTGGAAATAAACAATAGAAAGAAAAAAATTAAGCATTCATCCTGGCTTTACTGTACTACAGAGTAACAAAATAGCCCTGGTTGACAATGAAAAGTTCTTCTCTACAGAAAAATTCCAGTTAATAAAAGGGAAAAGAAAGAGAAAATTGAAAATTGCCACTTTTTATTCCCTCATAAAATGATTTTGGCAGCCTTCATCAGTAGATGAAATAACTCGATGAAAAGTTGGTAGGGAATTGTATCATGTTGGCATCACAAAGTGGGATGGCTGGACGCTAACACCATGTGCTTTCTGTGAAGCATACAGCAGCACAAATGTTTGTCAACAGAGTTGAATCTGAATCTCATCAAACCTTGAGTGTTAATTCTTCCCATTACCAGGAAATAGAAGGGCAATAGTAACAAATTAAATGTCACCAACAGGAAGTATAAATCTATAGTTTGAACATTCTACATGATAAGTAACCCAATTTTTTCAATAAGTCAACAACATTGAGGTTGTGGAACTGCTCTAGATTAAAATAGATATAACCAAATAGATATGACCAAATACAGTGTGTAGACCTGTCTGAGTCCCTTACTTGAACAAGCCAAAAGTAAAAAGTTATTTTTGAGACATTTAGGGAATTATAGATATTGGATGTATTACACTATAACAAGGAATTTTTAATGTTATTAGGGGTGATAATGGTTTCATGATGTTTTGAGTTCATTTTTTAGCAGGGCATACTGAAATATGTCAGAGTAGAATAATGCAATGTTTAGGATTTATTTTTTTTATTTTTATTTATTTATTTATTATTTTTGGGACAGAGTCTCATTCTGTTGCCCAGGCTAGAGTGCAGTGGCATCAGCTTAGCTCACAGCAACCTCAAACTCCTGGGCTCAAGCGATCCTCCTGCCTCAGCCTCCCAAGTAGCTGGGACTACAGGCACACACTACTATGCCCGGCTAATTTTTTCTATGCCCAGTTAATTTTTTCTATTTTTAGTAGAGACAGGGTCTCATCTTTGCTCAGGCTGGTCTCGAACTCCTGAGCTCAAGTGATCCTCCTGCCTCAGCCTCCCAGAGTGCTAGGATAACAGGCATGAGACACCATGCCAGATCCGGATTTGTTTTAAAAGGAAATAAATTAAACAAGTGAGGTAAAATGTTGAGGATTATTGAATCTTTCATATGGGTATTCATTATACCATCTTTTCTATTTTTATGTATATTTAAAATTCAAAACGTATTTGAAAAGTAAAAGTGGGCTGAAAGAAAAACTCTTGTCAGATATTTTTTAAGTATTTCATGTTACTTTTGAAGAAATATGATAGAAGAACCTAGATTATTGGTAATTACTATTCTCTAATAATTTGAGAATTTAATCTAAACCCCAGTGTAATAAAAAGTGTCCTTGAATTCAAATCTAGATGTAAACTGGGGCCAAGCCCCAACACTTAACTTTAGAATATGGACAAGACATTTAATCTTTTCAGATCTCATGATTTGCAAAGTTAGGGACTTAGACCAAATGATTTTATGTCTTATCTTTACCTGCAATCACTAAAGTGATATGAATGGACTCTCACTCACTCTTGGTGAGCAGTGAGCACAGAATTGAGTTACAGAAAAGCATAAAAGAGAGGCTTATTCAGAATATCTTCCTTGAGTTCTCATATGTGAAGTGAGTAGGTAAAATTACATTGTCTCTAAGAATGTCTCCTAGCTCTAAAATTCTATGATATGTAATAACTGCAGTCATTGTCCTGACACATAACTGAGTGTTTTATATTCTAGTGGCTGATGTTACCTCTCAGTTTTAGCAAGGCTATTGTTTCCGTACTCCAGATAGATAACATACTTACTAATCAACAGGAAAAAAAAACATAGATCAGTTTTTTCCCAACTTTCTTATCCCTGGATCATAATCCATGGCCTGTATTAAGAAGGAGCCTATTAATAATGAAGAGGGAGTAAGTTAAGTTTTTTTAGTGTTGTATTTCAGTATCTCAAGAGACACTTAGTGCTGTAACCCCCATATGAGTGTCCTTTAATACAGGCTCTCAGTATTAAAAAAAAGCTATGATTAAGACAGCAATCATTATTGAGCTGGAGAGTACAGAGTGTCAGCACTTTAAAGGAAAAATACGAATTTAAAGTAATCTTGGTAAAAATGATAGATATCTTAAAATATTACATTTGATTAGTTGTCATAGTAGGTGGAGAGAGTGAGGGGAAGCTGTTGACTGTAACTAGGACCATTGGGTGAAAATTATAGGAAGCCATTTTTCACTAAACCTGAACCCTTGCAAAGTCTGAAGATGGGATAAGATGGATCACTTCTAGAGAGAGTAAGCTCTCTCTACACTGGAGATTATTTTACCAGATGTTTTTGTGCATTTTTGTAAAGGGATTTCAAGCATTAGACATGGCATAATTTATACAATTTATAAATTATAGAGTAATGAGTGTGGGGCTTAAAGAAGCCACTCCATCAATTTTTTTAATGTATGTTATGTTACTATTACGGAAATACAATAAAGAGATCTGGATTACTAGTAATTATTGTTTTTTGTTTTTTGTTTTTTTTTTTGAGACAGAATCTCACTCTGTTGCCCAGGCTAGAGTGCCGTGGCATTAGCCTAGCTCACAGCAACCTCAAACTCCTGGGCTCAAGCAATCCTTCTGCCTCAGCCTCCCAAGTAGCTGGGACTACAGGCACGTGCCACCATGCCCGGCTAATTTTTTTTCTATATATATTTTTTGGTTGTCCAGCTAATTTCTTTGTATTTCAAGTAGAGACAAGGTCTCACTCTTGTTCAGGGCCGGTCTTGAACTCCTGACCTCGAGCGATCCTCCCGCCTCGGCCTCCCAGAGTGCTAGGATTACAGGCCTGAGCCACTGCGCCCGGCCTGTAATTATTGTTTTTTATTTATCTTAGAAAATTTCAGCTACCAATAAATGGAATTTATAATTTGTCAACTGAAGAATGACAAGTTTCATAAATTTGGAAAGGAGAGCTTTACTTCTCATAAAGGGTTGCAGCCTGCAGGGTGGACATTCTGACGAGGTGGAAAGCAATAGCCTCCAGCCAGAAGCCAAAAGCAAACACTTCCAGGGAAGGTTAAAGGAAACAGCAATTTATGCTGAATGAGGTGGTCAAATATACATATTTAATAAACTATAAAAGGGTCATGAATATTTATGAAAGGAGGAATATGTACATATGCAATTGAGCTTCATGCCCCTTCAGGAGACCCATGTTCAAAAAATGGCTGCATTAGCATGATCTGAGGGTAAAGTTTTCTGTCCTCTGACATCAAAAAGTAAAGCAGAGGACACAAAGGTCCTCTGTGCACATCTTTCACAGACTGGTCAAAACCACTCGATGGTCAATGGTCTCTTATCAGGAAGTAATGCTGGTCAGTTGTGCCAAAAACCACAAAAGGGAAGGGCAGTTATGAGGTTGGTTGAAATCAGTGGTGGAGCAAGTCTTTCAAAAGGGCTGGTTTCTGTTTAACCCTTAGGGAAGAAAGCCTAATGGTGGTTATTGAGGGAGGGGGATTTAACAAGGTATGTCTAACCTCCCATCCTGTCATGGCCAGGAACTCAGTTTTAAGGTTTCTCTGGGATCCCCTTGGCTAAGAGGGGGTCTGTTTAATCAGTTGAGGGGCTTGAGATTTTATTTTTCTTAATTATAAATTAAAATATGACTATTTCATATATGAAATAAGGAGAATGGTCATAAATATTTGTTAAATGAATAAATACTCAGGAACTCATAGTGTGAAATTTAGGAAGGAAGATTCATTCATTCATCAAATAGATTTTGAAAGCCAGCTCTGTAACAGAAATTGACAAAGTTCCTGCTGTGATGGAGTTTTTATTCTGGATGGAGGAGACAGATAATAAACAATGAAAAATAAATAAACATCAGGTGGTAAGCGCTGTGAAGTAAATAGTAAAGCAGATTAAGTGAGCAGAGTGGGGAGATGGCTGGTTTAGACTGGGTTTCCAGGAAACCCAAGGCAAGTATGGCAGGAGTAGAATGAGCCTGAAGAAGAACAGGTAGAGACAGATCTTTGAGGTAGCAGGGCCATTCCTGGAACCCTGTAGGCTAGGGCAAGGACTTGGGCTTTTTAGTCTCTATGAGAGAGAAAGTCATTGTAAGGTTTTAAATGGAGGAGTAACATGTTTCAAAAGGATCACTCACTTTGCTGAATGTAGAATAGACAGTGTAGGAGCAAGGAAAGAAAAGAGGAAGTTGGAAGATAATGATCCAGAAATTAAAATATGGTGATTTGGATTGGGGTGATAGCAGTGTATATTATGAAACATGATCAGGTTCGGAAGGAACAACTTTGGATAAAGAAAATTTCATTTTGGACAGGTTAAATGTAAGAAGACTGTTAGATAGACATGTGGAAATGTCAAATACACAGGTGGATTTTACGTGTCAAGAACCAAGCTGGAGATGCAAATCTGGGAGTCTAGTACACAAATCTTCATTTAAAGCCATTAAATTGAATGAATCATCTGAGACATGAGTGTAGATAGAGAGGAAATCAGATCCAATGACTGAGCATGGGGCAGCCTAACCTTAGAGAGTGGAAAGGTGAGAAAGATCTAGCAAAGGAGCCTGAGAAGAAGTGACAGTGAGAAAGTAGGAGAACCTGGAAAGAGTGGTGACCTAGAGGCCATATGAAGAAAGTCAAGCAGGATCACTATGTTAAGGGCTTCTGATATGCCCAATAAGATAACGGCTGACAATTGACTGTTGGATTTGGCAACATGGAATGCATTGCTGACCCTAATAACACCTGTTTTGGTGAAATGATGGGGATGAAAGTTTGATTGCTGTGGGTTCAAGAGAAAATGACAGGAGAGGAAGTGGTGACAGTGAGTTTGAAAAAATTTGAGGAAATGTGCTATGAAGGAGAGTAGAAAGCTGGGCAGTACCTGGTGGTGGGGATGTAGATGATTGAAACAAGGAGAGTGGCAGATGTTATAGTCCGCTACAAAGCCTAGGAGTGTTAGAGAGGGTGGAAACATATGTTCTAGAAGTAATGGTATGGACTAAGGAGGACACCCATCCTACCTCCAGGCTTAGTAATATGGAATATTTGAGAAAAAACAGCCACCACTCAAAAGTACTGCAGAGATAGCAGCGTCCTTAGGTGGTAGTCAAGATTCATTGAACAAAAACATCAAGGGAAAGTTCAGAGAATAAATTGCATAGACGAGAGATAAGATGTAAATTGTTGAGGGCACAGTGGAAAGGGTGGAATGGAGAAAGGTGTGAGACAGGATAAGTTTCATCAAAGTGCACAACCTAGTGAAAGATTCCCTTAGGAGCCCTGGGATTTCATGGTGAAGTCGTTGGGCAGGATGGAATGGGATTAGTTACTGAAAGCCCTCAGGGAGAAAGGTTGATAAGTGAAAATTATAAATACATTCTAGACTGGTCTTTTAGTGTGATTAAAGTAGGTGAGCAGAAAGCACAGTGAATAGTATTTGTGAAGAAAGAAGCTTTGCAAACCTAATGTGAGAGGACCACTTTTTTGTAAGTATCTAAGCACACCATGAGGCTGGGTCGGGCCTAGTGGGGGATGCTTTTGGGAGGTAGAGAGGCTAGGCAACAAGTAGAACAACCAACAGAGTTTCTTTCCACTAGATGTGGAGACATTGGAACTTTCATACATTGCTAGAATGTAAAATGGTACAGCTGATTTGGAAAACAGTTTGGCAGTTCCTCAAATAGTTAAATATAGAGTTACCATATGACCCAGGAATTCTACTCCTAGAATTGAAAACATACATTTACACAAAAACTTGTACAAAAATATACATAGTAGCATTATTTACAATAATCAAAAAGTGAAAACAATTCAAATGTCTATCTATTGATGAATGGATAAACAAAATGTGGTATATCCACACAATGAAATCTTTTTCTGCCATAAAAGGGAATGAAGCACTCATACAGGATACAACATAGATGAACCTGGGAAACATTATGGTAAGTGAAAGGCGGCAGACAAGAAAATCCATATATTGCACAATTCCATTTATATGAAATATCTAGAATAGGCAAAAATATAGGGATAAAAAGTATATTAGTGGTTGCCAGGGACTGAGGTGGGAGGGAAATGAAGAGTGACTGCAATGAGTATGCAGTTTCTTTTTGAAGTGATGAAAATGTTCTGGAATTAGATAGTGGCAATGATTGCACAACTCTATAAATATACTAGAAATCATTTACTTTTACACTTTAAAGGGGTGAATTTCATGGTCTATGAATTGTATCTCAGTGAAACTATTATCAAAAAAGAAGACATATTCCAGGTTTATAATTATAGAAATAATTAAAATTTTATTTTCAATCCAAAAATCAAATTATAAAAGCACGAAGAGGTAGATCAAGATGGCTGACTAGAAGAGCCTAATGCTCATACTCCCCACAAAAAAGGACCAAAACAATAAATAAAGAACTACATAAGGACTGGATTACTTGAGGGAGAGCACTGGAGTACATCAGGGGAGAGTAAGAAAACCTGTGGAGCAAAGAGAGCTTCAAAGGGCCACATAAAGATCAAACTATGCCTCTACTATGCCACTCCCATGTCTGGGATTATCTGGAACAAGGAGGCACTTCCTTAAGCAATAAAAAGATAAGCAGGAGGTCCCCAGAAGCCCACATTAAGGTTGTAGATACCTGCAGTCTTTGCTGCTAAAGAATTCTGCAGTCCCCACAGGCCCCGAGCCCAGTTTGGGGAGCTGCCTAACACCCAAGTAGCTGCACTGCCCCAGAGAAGGAGCCTGTGTGGTGTCCCCTCTCCACCAATCCAATCTGCAGCAGTACAGAGCCACCCTGAAACTAGAGCAGTAGCTAGAGTACATCCTGTTCCAGGAGCCATTAGCCACTACACCTTTTCATTTTGGGGGCTACAATGACATTATGCCACCTTCACACCTAGAAGTACATCATTTCCCCACTGAGCTTATACAATTCCTTACCCACTAGGAACAAGATGCCTAGGAGGAATTCTGCCTTCCACAATCTATATGACTGCAGTATCCTGACCCCAGCTTCTCAGAGACTCGGTCCAGGGACCTGGCACTGGACCCCAAAAGGCACACTACCCCCAAAGCAACAGGTGATCATGCCCAGCAGAGAAGCGGAGTCCATATCAGCCACATTCACAGTCAGCACACTCATCAGCCCTCCACACTGCTCCCAAGGGAGCCCTGCTCTGATCCAGTGGACAGGTCCTTGCACACCTGGGTGCACTCACCAACCAGCCAGGTGTGCCACTTCTGGCGGTGGGGGGGTCAACCTGAGCCAGCTAATCAGCCCCTGCACATCACCAGCATGAATACTAAGTGGATATACCACTTCCAAGGGGCTCTGCTCCAAGTCAGTAAACTGGTCCCCAGAGAGGCTCACCAGTCAGGCACACTGCTTCTAAAAAAACCCGGCCCCAAGCCAGAAGAACAGTCCCCACATGCCACCACTGCATTCACCAACTAAGCATTCTATGTCCAGAGGTCCCTGCCCTGAGCTGGTGGACCATTCCCCACACTCAACAGGCAGGTGTGTCACTTCCAGAGGAGCCCTGTCCCAATCCAGCAGACAGTTGCACTAACTCTTGCAGCCTGGGCCACCAAGACACTCACAGGCATTGCTGAAGTTGACTAAAGCTGAAAAAGCTCTAGATAAACTACACCACTGTGCCCACCCAGAACCAAAGCCAACACAGCCTACCCAACTGACAACCTAAGACAAATCTGCAGGCAAAAGTCTCTCTATAAAACACAAAAGCCACTCTGTAACATTGCAAGAGGCAACCATCTTACCAGATGCCAGGGCACAAGAAACATGAAAAAGCAAGGAAATATAATATCACCAAAGAAGTAGAATAAGTCTCTAGTAACAGAACCCAAAGAAATGGAAATGTACGAATTGCCTAAAAAGGCAGTCAAAATAATAAGCTTAAGGAAACTTAGTGAGATGCAAGAGAATACTGATAGACAATTTAACAATATCAGAAAAACAATCCATCACCTGAATGAGAAATTCAAGAAAGAGATAGATATCATTAAAAAGAACCAAACACAAATCTTGGAACTGAATAACTCAATGAATGAAATTAAAAAATATAATAGAGAGCTTCTACAGCAGACTAGATCAAACAAAAGGAAGAATTTCTGAACTTGAAGATATGTCTTTTAAAATAACTCATTCAAGGGAAAATGAGAA
>NW_012144855.1:3156683-3157246 GCF_000956105.1 Propithecus coquereli | reverse complement strand
TACCCCAAGTTCATGGATTGAAAGAGTTAATATTGTTAAAAATGTCCATAGTACCCAAAGTAGTCTACAGATTCAATGCAATCCCTATCAAAATAACAATAAGATACTTAGAAATAAATTTTACCAAGGACATGAAAGATCTCTATATTGAAAACTATAAAACATTGATGAAAGAAATGGAAAAGGATGCAAATAGATGGAAAGATACCCCCAAGTTCATGGATTGAAAGAGTTAATATTGTTAAAAATGTCCATAGTACCCAAAGTAGTCTACAGATTCAATGCAATCCCTATCAAAATATCAATGACATTATTCAAAAGGAAATATTAAAAAAAACCCCTAAAATTCATATGGAATCACAAAATACCCTAAAGAGCCAAAGCAATCATGAGGGGGAAAAAAAAAGTTGAAGTCATCATGCTACCTGACTTCAAAATATACTACAAAGCTATAGTAACCAAAATAGCATGGTATTGTCAAAACAAAACAAAAAAGCCATACATATAGAACAATGAAACAGAATAGAGAGCCCAGAAACAAATCCATGCATCTAAAGCCAAAC
>NW_012144855.1:3153740-3156633 GCF_000956105.1 Propithecus coquereli | reverse complement strand
TTAAAAAGAACCAAACACAAATCTTGGAACTGAATAACTCAATGAATGAAATTAAAAAATATAATAGAGAGCTTCTACAGCAGACTAGATCAAACGAAAGAATTTCTGAACTTGAAGATATGTCTTTTGAAATAACTCATTCAAGGGAAAATGAGAAAAAAAAAAGAATGGAAAAGAACCAAGGAGGCTACAGGACTTATGGGGCACCATTAAATGAAAAAATACTTGTAATAAGGGAGTCACAGAAGGAGAAGGGATATAGAAAGGCATAGAAATTATTTAACAAAATAATAACTGAAAACTTCTCAAGTCTTGGGAGACTTATGGACATCCAGATCTATTAAGCTCAAAGGACCCTAAGTATATTCAACCCAAAGAGGTCCTCTTTGAGGCACATTATAATTGAACTGTCAAAAGTCAAAAACGAAGAGATATTTCTAAAAGCAGCAAGAAAAAAAAAGTCAAGTCACATATAAGTGAATCCCCATTAGACTGGCAGCCTCCAACCTTGTTGGCACCAGGGACCAGTTTCATGGAAGTCAATTTTTCCATGGACCTAGTGGGGAGATAGTGTGGGGACAATTGAAGTTCATTACATTACATTTATTGTGCAGTTTAACCTCTCTGCTAATGATAATGTGTATTTGCAGCTGTTCCCCAGGGCTAGCATCACCACCTTAGCTCCACTTCAGATCATCAGGCATTAGATTCTCATAAGGAGCACACAACCTAGACCCCTCACATGCACATTTTCAGTAGGGTTTGCATTCCTATGAGAATCTAATGATGCTGCTTATCTAACAGGAGGTGGAGGTTATGTGGTGATGCAAGCTACGGGGAGCAGCTGTAAATATAGATGAAACTTCACTCTCTCACCCACCACTCACCTCCTGTTGTGTGGCCTGTGTCCTAACAGGTCACAGACTGGTACCAGTCCATGGCCCAGGGTTTGGAGACTGCATCATTAGACTATCAGAAGATTTCTCAGCAGAAACCTTACAGGCTACAAGAAAATAGGATGATATATTCAAAGTGCTGAAAGAAAAAAAACTATCAGCCAAGAATACTATATCCAGCAAAGATATACTTTAGAAATGAAAAACAAATAATCATTCCCAGACAAACAAAAGCTGAGAGAATTCATCACTACAAGATCAGCCTAATAAGAAATGCTTAAGGGAGTACTTCAATCGGAAACAAAATGATGACAACTACTAACATAAACACATATGATAGTATAAACCTCACTGGTAGAGGTAAATTCATAACAAATTCAGAGTACTACATTATATAATCTTTCAAGACTCCAGCATGAAGGTTAAAAGTCAAAATGGTAAATGATAATTATATCTACAATAAGTTTTTAAGGAACACAGAATATAAAGAGATCTAAATTAAAATAATAAATCATAAATTTGGGGAGGGGAAAAATCTAGAATATTTGTATACAACCAAAGTTAAGTTGTTATCTGCTTAAAATACTCCATAATAACTATAAGATTTTTTATGTAAGCCTCAGAGTAACTGCAAAAAAAAAAATTATAGCAGATTCACAAATTTAAAAAAAGTAATCAAAGCTTATCACTATAGAAAACCACCAAACCACAAAGGAAAATGATAAGAGAGGAAGAAAGAAACAAAGGATCTAAAAAACAACCAGAAATCAATTAACAAAATGTCAGGAGTAAGTTCTTGATAACCTTGAATGAAATGAATTAAATCCTCCACTTAAAAGATATTACAAGTAGAAGAAAGTACAAAAAAACACGACCAGGAACGAGGAGTGTTTTTGACAGAGCAAAGACATTGTAAGGACACAGCAAGAAGGCAGCCATCTGCAGACCAACGATAGAGGCTTCAGAATGAAATCAACCCAGCAGATACTCTGATCTTGAACTTCTAGCCTCCAGAACTATGAAAAAATAACTTTCTATTGTTTAAGCCTGTCCTCCTCTCCCTAACAAAAAAGATCCAAAAATATGCTGCCTATGAGAAACTCACTTTAACTGTAAGAACACACATTAAACTGAAAGTGAAGGGATGGAAAATGATATTCTTTGCAAATTGAAACCCAAAAGAGAGTAGGAGAAGGTATACTTATATCAGGTAAAATAGACTTTAAGATAAAAATTGTAAAAACAGATGAAGAAGGTCATTATATAATAATAAAGAGGTCAGTTCAACAAGTAAATAATATGCACCTAACACCAGAGAACCTAAATATATATACCAATTATTATATCTAAAGGGAGAGATAGACTGAAATACAATAATAGTAAGGGATTTTAATACCCCACTCTCAGTAATGGACAGATCATCCAGACAGAAAATAAACAAAGAAACATCAGATTTAAACCACACACTAGACTAAATGGACCTAATAGAAATTTACAGAAGATTCCACCCAACAGCTATAGAATGCACATTCTTCTCAACAGCACATGGAATATTCTCTAGAATAGATCATATGTTAGGCCACGTAGCAAGCTTTAGCCCAAATTTAAGAATATTAAAACTATTTCAACTATGTTTTCTGACCACAATGTTATAAAACTGAAAATTAACAACAGGAAGAAATTCCAAAACTTTACAAACACATGAAAATTAAACAACATGCTCCTGAACAACCAATAAGTCAATGAATAAATTAAAAGGAAAATTTAAAATTTTCTTGACAAATGAAAGGGAAACCCAACATACAGGAAAAACTGTTCTAAGAGGGAAGTTTATAGTAATAAACTCCTACATCATAAAAGAAGAAAGATGACAAATAAACAATATAATGATACACCTCAATGAACTAGGAAAATAAGAATAAACTAAACCCAAAATTAACAGAAAGAATGAAATAATAAAGATCCAAGAAGAAATAAATGAAATAGAGACTAAAAAA
>NW_012144855.1:3141476-3151765 GCF_000956105.1 Propithecus coquereli | reverse complement strand
TGAAGAGACAACCTACAGAATGAGAGAAAATATTTACATGTAACAAGGGATTAATATCCAGAATATCTAAGAAATTCAACTGAGTAGCAAAATAAAAGAATGTAATTTAAAAATGGGCAAAAGACTTTAGTAGACATTTCTCAAAAAAAAAGACATACAAATGACCAACATGTATATGCTCAACATCACTAATCATTAGGGAAATGCAAATCAAAACCACAATGAGATATTACCCTACTGCAGTCAGAATGGCTATTATCGAAAAGACAAAAGATAACAAAGATTGGTGAGGATGTGGAGAAAACAGAACCCTTGCATATTCTTGGTGCGAATGTAAAGTAGTATAGCCATTATAAAAAACAATATGGAGAGTCTTCAAAAAATTAAAAAATAGAACTACCATATGATGCAGCAATCTCACTATTGGAGATAGATATATATATAGATATATATATAGATATATATCTTATCCCCAAAGGAAATGAAATCAGCATGCTGAAGAGATATCTGCACTCCCGTGTTTACTGCAGCACTATTCACAATAACCAAGATATGATATCAATCTAAGTGTCCAATGGATTAACGGATAAAGAAAATGTGCTATATATACACAATGGAATACTATTCATCCATTTAAAAAAGAATGAAATCCTATCATTCATGACAACATGGATGAACCTAGAAGAGATTATGTTACCTAAAATAAGCCAGACACAGAAAGACAAATACCACATAATCTTACTTATATGTGGAATCTAAAAAGGTGATCTCATGCAAGTAGAGAATAGACCAGTGGTTACCAGAGATTAGAGAGGAGGGTTGGGAGGGGAGAATGGAGAGAGACTGGTCAACAGGTACAAAGTTACAATTAGATAGGAAGAATAAGTATGGGTGTCTTATTGCACAGTACAGTGACTATACTTAACAATAATGTATTGAATATTTCAAAATAGCTAGAGAGGAAAATTTTGAATGTTCTCACTACAAAGAAGTGATAAATGCTTAAGGTGATGGATATGCTAATTATCTGATTTGATCATCATACAATGCCTACATGTATCAAAATATCACATTGTACCCCATAAATTTGTACAATTAATATGTGTCAATTAAAACTTTTAAAAAAGAGCACCAAACATATATTAATACTGCTAATGATAGAAAAACTTCATGATAGGAAGAGGAAAATAAACTACACAATATTCACGAGAGTGTAGATGGAAAGATGTAGACCTACAAAGGATATAGTTCGCATGAGTTAAAAGGTTACATAGAAGAAAAAAAAAGGATACAAAGAAATATATGAAGGTATATATAAAATATATGGAGAGACATACAGAGAAGAATGGCTTTGTCTTATCCATTCCTCTACACCCTCCCTGTATCTCTGAGACTATTTTACACCCAGAATGTGCTTAATCAATATTTGTTGAATAAATGTACAGATATATGTACCATAAGTCTGATGTCTCTATAGAATTCAGTAGTTGAGCTAACTGAAAATACAGGATAAAATAAATTATTTCTCCAATTTAGGAAGACAAGGTACAAAGGAAATAAAATCTATACTAAGATTGCCCAAATGCTGGAAATATATTATACAAATGAAATCTTCATATATAATTTAAAACAATTTTTAGTGCTGATTGTTTATTTAGTTGAATAATTCTTTTCCTTAAAAAATTAAAAGTCATAGATAGCCTGCAGGAAGAGATAGTAGTATACATGACTAACATAAAAGCATTAACTTCCAAAAGATAGTTACAGAAAGAAGTATGCTGTCTCCAGGGTGTCTAATCAACCAGATATCTCAGGACAGACTTTCCAAATACCTGCTTAGAAATTGGCTTTTTTTTTTTTTTCCAGATTGGTTCCTGTGGTTTTAATTAAGCTAAAGATCATATCAATGTTTATACTTGATACAAGCTATTCCATTTCCAACTGCTCTCTAGATCTCTAAATAGCATATGCATTAAGGTTAGAAGACACTAAAAGTTATATATCATTTCATGCAGTGAAGAAGTTATATACGAACAATAAGAGATGATAGGGAAATGGAAGAAGAGAGAAAATGAATACAAAATAGGGACCTGAAAATCCATGATGATTTTTCTAAAATATCTTCACACTTGACTAAATATATTAAATACTTTGAAAATAGGAATTTTTAGTCAGGCAGCACCAATTAACAAGTATTTGAACAACCTACTATTGAGAATACAAGAAATGACCAGTTTATAACCACCTGACCTACAACCAACAAATTGTACAGCTCACATTAGTGTAAATAATTTGAATTAGCTAACATTTTCTGAATATCTTATATAGACCATAAATGAAAACAAAAATATATTAATATAAGACTTTCTCTCTTTGAGAATTTTATAAACTAGTGATTATTTTCTCCCTTACTCCAAGGTAAGACCAGATTGAAATTGCAGACTGAGATGAAGGGAAGTTAAGCAATTATGCAGCAAGTCAGTTTTGGCGGGATACGAAAGACCCTTCATGATATCCCTGGAGAGAGGAAATGAGAACAGCATAAGGTTCTGTGGTCTAAAGAGTTAAGAAAAATGAAGGGGAAACACAATGCACAGTGCATAACTGGGTTAATTCGAATATAGACTGGCTTTTATAATCATTCATAATTATTAATATCAGCAAATTAATTTTGTTACATTTTATAATGGTATTGTGGTTATGTAGGAAAATGTTCTTATTGTTTAGAGATGTATAATGGTATATTCAGGGGTAAAATACCGTGAAGTTATTTATTTAAATCATTTCAGAAAAACAAAAGAAGTGAAGCGAAAGAGTATCACATACTTTTGCCTATGCCAAATGTTTTTCTGGTGTGGAACTTTAATCCGTGAAATTGGAGGAATCTTTTGTCTCTGTCTACACATAGCTGGGTGCTATGCACACCCACCTTCTGAGAACCACAATGGCGGCTGGAATGATAATTCAGCTAGGAATTATAGATGTTCTTAGGCTCCCATTCCACACTAAATAGGAAATGTTATAATCCCATATTTCTCTTATTTGCAATATCAGTTTTTATGATGAGATAGATCACACAATTAAAAATGTATTTACATCTTATATACAGCTCCCCCCCAAAGCACCTAGAATGAGATTGAAATTATACAGTATATTAATTTAGACAAAAAATTACTTTTGAGTCTTCCTATTCTTGAACATGGGATGGCTCTGCTTTTTATTTATGTTTTGCTTTAATTTCTTTTTATAAGGTTTTATAATTTTCTACAAAAAAGTCTTACACTTAATTTGTTAAATTCATTCCTAGGCATGTTATTCTGTTACACAAAATAATTTTTATTTTTTAATTTTATGTTTGATGCCAATATATAAATATTAGTCTATACATGTATATAGTTCTGTACATGCATCCAATGTATTATGTGGATCTTATATCTGGGAGCCATGCTAAGCCCTATTATTATCTTTAGATTCTTTAGGGTTTCTACATAAATAATCATATAATCTGTGAATCCATTCCAGTCTTACTTCACTGGCTAACACCTTTAATGCAATGTTAAATAGAAGTGACAGTGGTAGGAATCTTTTTATGGTTCTTAATTTTAGATAGAAATATTTCCTAAAGTACCTGAAATAAACACATCTTGTAATTTATTGTTATGATTTCCCTTTTTATAGATACCTTTATAAGTTAAGGAAGTTACTATCTAATCTATCAAGTTTTAGAGCTTGTATCACAAATTAATTAAATTATATTGACTATATAATTTTTATCTTGTACTACTATAGTGACTTAAACTAATAACCAATTAGATGTTAAACCAATCTTACATTCCTTCAACTTGGTCAAATTGTATTATTTCTGCTATATTTGCTGAATTCGATTTGCTAAGGATTTTTGCATTGATGTCATGCATGAGGTTAGTCTAATTTCCTTTTTTATATTATCATTATGCAATTTGGTTTTCGAAGTTATGCCAACCTCGCCAGATGAGATGGGGAATGTTTCCTTTTTCTTAATATATTCTATAAATGGTTGTAAGATTGGAATTTTCTGTTCCTGATATGTTTGTAGAATTTGCCAATAAAACCCACTGGGTGTTTATGTGTGGGATAATTTTTGAATATTGATTCAACTTTATAATGCATTTTGCATCCTACAGGTTTTCCGATATAATACTTCTATTTTCCAGTGTTAACTATTTTCTAATTTCTCTTATAATCCCTTCTTTGACCAAAAAGTTAGTTTACAATGTCTTTAACTTACTGAAAATACATTAGTTATCTTTTCTGTTATTAATATTAACTTCTAATTCAATTACACTGTGGTCAGAAAATGTGGTCTTAATGATATCAGCTTTTTGAAATTTGTTGAAACTTGCTTTATAAACTGACATTCTGTACACTTTTGTTAAAACTTCCATGTATGCTTGAAAAGAATGTGTGTTCTCATATAGTTAGCAGCAATGTTTTGCATATGTTCATCAAATTAAGCTTGTCAATTTTGTTCTCTTAAATCTTCTGTTTCCTTAATCATATTTGTACCCACGTGATCTAACAAATACTGAGAGAAGTGTATTAAAATCTTTAACTAGGGTTGTAGATTTGTCTATTTTCCCTTGTATTTCCATTGGTTTTTACTTAATATAATTTGAAACTACCCTGATGGGGCGTACACACTTGTGATTACAGATTCTTGGTACATTAAACCCTTTATCAAAATTCTTCCCAACTGCAATAATGTTTCTTTCTGAAAGTTCAATTTGTCTGATGTCTATAGCTATACCAGCCTCCTCTTTGTCAGTAGTTGCTTTTCACTCCCTACTCATATCTTCGTTTTAACTTTTAGGCTTTCTGGATCTCAATGTTTAAGATGTATATATTATCAGAGCATATACAGATACTTTTGAGATCTAATCAATCCTTTCTTATACATGTGCTTTTTTTCAATTGACAAATAAAAATTATATATATTTATGGTTTAAAACATGATGTTTTTAATAGATGTATATATACATTGTGGAATGGGTAAATCAAGCTAATTAACGTACATATTACCTCACATATTTATCATGTTTTTGAGGTAAGAAGACTTAAAATCTACTCTCTTAGCAATTATCAAGTATACAATATATTGTTATTAACTATTGCCACCATGTTGTACAGTAAAACTCTTAAACTTGTTCCTCCTGTCTAACTGAAATTTCGTATATTTTGACCAGCATCTCCCCAATTCCAGCCCCATCCCTGGCCCCTGGTATCCACCATTCTATTCTCTGCTTCTGCGAGTACAACTTTTTTAGATTCCATATGCAAGTAGGATCATATGATGTTTGTCTTTCTTTCTGTGGCTTATTTCACTTAACATAGTGTCCTCCAGGTTCGTCCATGTTGTCAAAAATGGTAAGAGTTCCTTCTTTTTTAAGGCTGAATAGTATTCCCTTGTGTATATATACCACATTTTCTTTATCCATTTAGCCATCAATGGACACTTGATTCCATATATTGGCTATTGTGTATAACGCTGCAATCTCCTCAACACACTGATTTCATTTCCTTTGGGGGGGTATATATCCAGTGGTGGGATTATTGAATCGAATACTTGTTCTAGTTTTAATTTTTTTTTGTATGTTTGTTTTTTTATTTCAGCATATTATGGGGGTACAGATGTTTAGATTACATATGTTGCCCTTGCTCCCCCCAAGTCCGAGTTTCAAATATGTCCATCCTTCGGGTGGTGCGCATTGCACTCTTTGTGTATGCATATACCCGTACCCTCCTCTCCCCTCCCTACTGCCCGACATCCAATAAATGTTATTCTTATATGTGCACTTGTGTGTTGATCAGTTAATACCAATTTGATGGTGAGTACATGTGGTGCTTGTCTTTCCATTCTTGGGATACCTCACTTAGTAGAATGTGTTCCAGCTCTATCCAGGAGTATACAAGAGGTGCTATATCACCATTGTTTTAATTTTTTGAGGAACCTCCATACTGTTTTGCATAATGGCTATACTAATTTACATTCCCACCAACAGTGTTCAAGGGTTCTCTTTTCTCCATGTCCTCTCCAATACTTGTTATCTTTTGTCTCTTTGATAATAGCCCCATTCTAACAGGTGTGAAGTGATATCTCATTGTGGTTTTGATTTGCAATTCCCTGGTGATTAGTGATGTTGTCCAGCTTTTCATATACCTATTGGCCATCTGTATGTCTTCTTTTGAAAAATATCTATTCAGGTCCTTTACCCATTTTTTAATCACGGTCACATGTTTTCTTGCTATTGAGTTTTAAAGGTTCCTTATATATTTTGGAAATTAATCCCTTATCAGATACATGCTGCAAATATTTTCTTTCATTCCATAGGTTGCCTTTTTACTCTGTTGTTTCCTTTGTTGTGCAGAAGCTTTTTAGTTTGATGTATTCCCATTTGTATATTTTTTATTTTGTTTCCTGTGCTTTTGGGGTCATATCCAAATATCAGCACCCAGACCAATGCATGAAGCATTTTCCCTATGTTCTCTTCTAGCACTTTTACGGTTTGTAGCATTTCAGTCTTTAATCTATTTTGAATTGCTTTTGTATATGGTGTCAGGTGAGGTCTAATTTCATGTGGAAATCTAGTGCATGTGGATATCCAGTTTTCCCACCATCATTTATTGATGAGATTCTCCTTTTCCCTGTTATGTGTTCTTGGCATCTTTGTTAAAAATCAACGAACCATAAATGTGTGGGTTTAATTCTGGTCTTTCTATCCTGATCCATTGGTTTATGTGTCTTTTTATGGCAGTACTATGCTGTTTTGATAAATCTATATATTTTAACTGAAAAATTCCATCTAATTAAATTATGATTATTGATATATTTGGATTTATTTCTAATATCCTATTTTGTTCATTTTGTTTACATTGCTTTATAATAATCCTTTTTTCCCCTTTCTTGCCTTCTCTTGGACTGAGGGGCTTTTCCCCCTCATTCTATGTTTTTCCTCTTCCTGCTTTGAAAGTTATACAGTCTATTTGTGTCCTTATCGTAGGTACCCTGGAGATTATAATATGCATATTTAACTTTTAAAAAGTTTAAAGATAATTGTTTGTTTTTACTCTCCTTCTAAATGATACGAGGACTCCAGCCACTATCCCATTCTACCTATATAGTATTGTTGCCGGACATATTCGTGCTGTTTCTTTACTTATTATTAATACCTCTCAGCTCCAAGCCTTCTCTTTTCTACTCTGCTCTGTGCTGAAACTCTACAAACCGTCTTTCCCAGACTCTCTTGACCAATGAGTTCCTATGTGCTCTGTTACCAGAGACACAAAACGGGGTGACAGATAAAAGGAGAAAAGCATCCCTTCCAATTGGTCCGGGTGTGGTCAGCATTGCCCATCAGTAGCTTCATTAGTCCAGCCCTCAGCTTTTTGCAGAACTCCCAACACCAGCCTTGTCAGTTTCCCTCGGAGCAACTAGCAGCTTCCAGCGGCACCTGCTCTGAGAAGTTCAAGTTGCAGCTCACCACAAATAAGCAAATAAGAGTGAAAAAGCAAGAAAGGTTCCAAACCAAATATTATGTTACAGTGACACCTCGTGGATATTGACAGTATAGCACTGACCTAAGTTTCGGTGAAATGTACCGTTAGATATAAAATCACCAAAGATAAGATGCTAAGTATTTTGGAACTGAAAGAAAGAAAGAAAAGAGAGTGTGATGGGGGGAAGGAGAGAGAGAGAGAAAAGAATAAAGAGAGGGGATAACAAATACATATAGGACAATAGAAAGTAAAAACTGGTGAAATCTTTTTCATGTTCCCGTGTGAAACAGCACTAGATCACTCTTTGAAGACTGATTTTCTCCAGTTCAATTTACTGCCATTTTAATTTTCCCAAGTTTAAGGACCTCATTTATCTCTTTGTATAAATCAGTGGACCTCATTCTTTTCTCAGAATTAAATTTTTTTCCCATTTATTATATATTTTTTGTAGTTGTGTCTTGCAGATTTATACCATTTTACATTAAAATTTTCACTTTTTCAAAAAAGAAAAACTAAGCTTTTAACAACCTATCCTAGTAAATTAACTCTGCCTTTGTGTGAGGTAATAAAATTAGCCCTGGTATAATCACAGTACATCCATAAATGTTTCTAATTTTTAAAATTTTCCCTTTTTTAATAACTCTGCCTTTAATAATCTTCTCTGTTACTATTCATGATATTTGTGCCAGTAATCACTTTAGCAGAATTTAATTCATGTTTTGTAATTAAATTAATAAGGAAAAAAATGAGTACACTATATAATATATTAGAAAACAAGAGATTTGGTTTGAGAGGACCTAGATTCAAATCTAGCCTTGCCATGTATCAGTGAGACCAGGGGCAAGTTACTTCAACTTAATCTCAGCATAATCGTCTATAAAATGAGGATTATAAACATGAATCCCAAATTCAAAAATATTCAGTAGTAAAATATATATAAAACATTTGTATACTGTAAAGCATACAGATACGAGTAATTTAAATAACATGTATGCATTATGTTCAGTATTTTCATTCACAAGAGTCTACTGACTTTCAAATTTTACCTGAAAAAAATTTAAAGTAGTTTGTTCTATGCATCAGGCAAACAATACTCACATAATTAGTGAAGATCTATTTTGTGCAAGAGACCCTGAAAGATGTAGAGGCAAATATATTACCAGTGATTGCTTTTAAAGTTTTATAATTTTTTCAGGATTCATGTACACTTGATAAGCTGTTACAAAAAGAGATTTAACTAATTAAGAAGTAAGAGTGGTGCTCTTGGGTGACATCACTAAAGACGTATTCAACTGGAATTGGGATAGAACATGGATGAGGAGGGACATTTATTGATGGAAACAGGGCATGAACAAAGGAATATTTTGATTTTCCCTGTCTTAGCACTGTTATAGTATTTATAGTTAATAGAATTCATTTTGGCTCCTAAATATAACTTGTATTGATAGTTTTATATGTGTCATACATGTGTAGATGTCATGTTTCCCTGTCTAGATTACATATTCACAAAGCAACGGATGTCTAAAATATGCCAAGAATTGTGCCAGGTGCTAGAAATTAATGGTATATTGATAATTAACTATTACACTATATGAAAAAGCTGTACCAGAGCATGTATAAAGTACTTCAGAATCCCAGAGGAGAGGTGATTAATTGTAAGTTTCAGAAAAGCAGAATATACTTATTCCCTCCTCCCCCTCCCACGTGCCCGACATCCAATGAACGTTACCACTATATGTGCACATAAGTGTTGATCAGTTAATACCAACCAAACCAATTCTTGTATTTTGTTTTTATCACCCTACAGCACCAAGCTTTATATTAGCTTTATAACAAGTACTAAATACATGAACAGATGAACTAATAAACAAGCAAAAAATTCAGACAAGTTTTTGTTATAAGGCCATATTGGAAAAAAAAATTAAATTCAGACAAGAACAGGCTGACAATCCCATGGGTATTATCCAGACTAATGATTGGAAGGAAAAAATGGGAAAGCAAATTCATGCCCAATTTTTGGAGAAATGGGATCCCAGATGAAAAAGATTGGACTTGAGGTTCTTCAAAGTCTATGGTAAGC
The DNA here is from genome assembly GCF_000956105.1 of Propithecus coquereli. Classification (NCBI taxonomy): domain Eukaryota; kingdom Metazoa; phylum Chordata; class Mammalia; order Primates; family Indriidae; genus Propithecus; species Propithecus coquereli. The sequence continues at coordinate 3,142,152 of NW_012144855.1, read as the reverse complement.
ATCGCTCACTTCTTTGTACCTCAGAAGAAACAAGAGGTGAAAACTGTACATGATTCCAAAGAACCATCTCTCACGGAATTGAACTTCACAACAGCCCAGCACTCTGTGCCTGACACAGACATCCAGTAAGTGATTGTTTTAATTAATTAGTGGATGGCTGGATGGATGGTTGGATACATGGAGGAATGAGAGCAGTTTAGGCAACTGAGAAACCCAATCACTAGGTCACTTGCAGAATGTTTACTCCTTTGAAGGCAAGAAGATTTCTATTTACCAGGGATGTTATCACCTGATTTTTTTTAATTGATAACAATGGCTACATTTTGTAAAAGATTACGTATTTTATTCCAAGGAGCAACGTAATTTAAGATTGAATAACTGTACTCTTAGAGGTGGTAACATTCACAAAACAAAGAATATGAACTGGGAAAGACAAATGTATGTACGATTTACATCTTCTAAAACAGCAGCTGTGTCAAGAAAGCAGCTGGCCACCTCATGGGCAAAAAATCTAATTCCTAATGAAATTGAGCATTTCCAAATCATTTAGACCCTGGTGGGAGACAAGCTATTATCTATCTCCCTTGAAAACACTGAGATCTCACAAATACACATCTGTTCAATGCACAGATTTACAATCATTAAGTAAATTAATAAGTACTAAATATTTAAAAAA
>NW_012144855.1:3127708-3128986 GCF_000956105.1 Propithecus coquereli | reverse complement strand
CAAAAGATGCCAGAAAAATACAAATGTAAACAAAACAAGGGCAGGAAGGACAATATTACAATAAGGAAAAATTAAATTTTTCAGGGAAGATGTTTCTGTGCTGCAAGTAACAAAACACTCTGCTGGATTGAGTAATAAGGAGATCTATTTCTCAGAAGTATCGCAACTTCAGCACAGGAAGTCAGTGTTCTGGTTTGTTTCCTATGAGTCTGTTGTGTGTTAATCCTCGGATTGGTAAGAAAACAGATGCAACGGTTCCTGACAACCATTTCTTAAATCACTTTCCTAAGAGCAGGCAAAGATTTCCTACTCACCCAGCTGACTTCCCTTCTAGTCTTACTGGCTAGAATTAGGTCACATGCTCATTCTTTTTAATTTTTAATGTGGTAAAAAACATAAATTTATCCTCTTGACAATTGTTAAGTGTACAGTAGTGTTAACTATATGCATGTTGTTGTACAACAGATCTCTAGAACTTTTTCAGTGTGTACGACTGAAACTCCATACTCATTGAACAACTCCCTTCTTCCTTCTACCCCAGCACTCAGTAGCAATCATTCTATTTTCTTGTTTGTCTTCGTTTTTCTGTTTTGTTTTTATAATAGCACAATGGTTTTATTTATGGCAGAAGAAAAAATTCTTCCTTCCATTTGTAAAAGGTATTTGATTTATTTCAGTATTTTTTCACATTCTCTGTGTGGGATGAACCTTTTTTCCACCCTAAAATCTCCTTTTTTTTTTCTTCATATAATAATATTCATTGTGTCTACTTCTTATTCTGAAGAGAGAGTAGAAAATCTAACAGGTTTCAACCAGGATATTTCAGTCAACAGCTCCTTTCTTCACAAAGACTCGTTTCATGCTAGTTCCAAGCCCGGGGAGATTGAAAACAGCTGGATTGGCTGAGTGGATCATCTTGGCTGACCATCACCTCCTCTACGCAACTCCAGAGTCAGAGGTTGGTCGTAGGTGCCTTCTTCCTCCCATGCCTCTGTTTGAATGGGCTTGATATTGCTTAGTAGCACCCCTTCATAGTTTCCATAATCAATGAATTTAACAACTGCTATCATACCCAAAGAATGGAGGGCTTCAACTTGTGCCTGGTAAAACTTGTTGTCTTCCCAATAAAGTGCAAAACGTTTCATCTCCAAGTTTCCACATTTTTGCATGCTCCATGGGAACAGATGATTCTAATACTTTTTCTGGCTTAATGGGCCCAGATCTTCTTTGGGGCCCAATATTGTAAAATATTTTATCATCACAGGATATAGCTGTGAT
>NW_012144855.1:3125609-3127658 GCF_000956105.1 Propithecus coquereli | reverse complement strand
TCTTGGGTCTATTTTCTCAAAATAGTTTTCAATAAAAATAATCTGTATTTTCTCATTTTTCAAATTTATTGGTAACATAGTATACAACTTGGCATAGCTGCAGTAGTGCTGTGTAATAAACCACCCCAAACTTAGTAGTGTAAAGCAATATTTAATTCAGCTCAAGATCTACAAGATAGTTGGGCATTGGCTAGGCTTGGCCCCATATCTGAAGACATGTCTCATATTCTTCTTGGACCAACTGGCTACCAAAGACATGCTCTTCTCATGGTGATGGTAGAAGTACAAGAGGGATAAGTGGAAATATGTGACATCCCTTAAGGCCTAGGTTAACAACTGGCACACTGTCACTCTACTCACCAGTTAAAATAAGTCTCATGGTCCAGCGTAACATTTTGAATGGAAGTAGACATATACTCTGCCTTTACCAGGAGGAATGGCAAATGTACGTGACAAAGGATATTGATATAAGGAGGCAGGAAGAATTGTGAACAGTTATGCATTCTACCATAGATTGTGTTAAATGTACTTTTAAACTTACTCTGTGTCCTTTTTTGCTCCTTTTGCTCTCTTCTTTTTGATAAATCATGCCAAAGATTTTTTTATATTATTAGACTTCTTAAAGAACTAGCTTTGGATTTTATTAATAAACTCAAATTGACTATTTGTTTATCTTTCTTCAATATTTATTTCTGAAATTCCTTCATTCTACTTTATTCAGGTTTATTATGTTGTTCTTTTTCCCAGTTTCTTTGCTCATTTATTCTCAATCTTTCTTTAATGCAGACATTTAGGAATACAAATTTCTCACTGAACACCACTTTGTGTGCATAAAAATGTACTGTTTCATTATCTTAGTTCCAAATGTTTAGAGTTTAATTTTTATATGCTATGTTTAACTAAAAAGCCACTGCAATCTATACTTTAAAATTTACGGCTATGTATAGAACATTTAACAAATTTTTATATTGTTGATTCTTTTTCAAGTCCATGTGGTCAGTGAACAAGGTATGTATATATGCACATATTTTTGGGTGGGGGGTGATTTGTAGACAACTTCCTTTGTGGTCTATTGCATGGTAAATTTTCAGAGATATCCTATGTTGAAAAGAATGTGCATTTCTTTTCATCGGTTGCACGGCTGTACATATGTCCTGCTTGCTAATCGTATCATTCTAGTCTTTATTCTTATTTTCTGCCTAGTTGATCTCGCGGTGTCTGAGAGAGATGTGTAAAAGTCTCTCAGTAAGATTGTGGATTAATACATTTCTCCTCATAGTTCTTCTACCAGGTTTTATTTTATAAAGTTTGAGACTGTGCTGTTCCAGTATAAAGGCTAATGATTCTTACGAATTCTTGGTAAGCTGTTCTTGTTTTGTTTTTTTCCAATGTCTTTAATCTCAGGAAATATTGAGTACAGAAGTTGGCATTTACTTAGAGGAACAAACCCTGACATCTGTGAGCATCTGTACTGAAAGCTGTGAAGGGTGCAGGGGACTAGTAGATGACAAATAGTGGCCTGGAAAATCAAGTGGAAGAAACCTTTCAAAGAAAAAAAGATTCGATAAAAGAAAAAAAAAAATCAGAGAACTGAAAGATAAGTCCAAGAGATCTAACATGCAAACAGATGTTCTAGAAATAAAGGAAGAAACACAAAGAACAGATTACAATTAAAGAAACAATAGAATAATTTTTTTCAGAGCTGAAGAAAGACCCAAGATCCAGGAAGGGATGGTATAGATATCACACACACACACACATGCACGCACACACCAACGTACATTCTAGAAATTCCTAAATTCCAAGATAAAGGGAAAACCTTTTAAGAATTCGGACAGAGGCCTGGCACAGTGGCTCACGCCTGTAATCCTAGCATTCTGGGAGGCTGAGACAGGAAGATTGTTTGAACTCAGAAGTTCAAAACCAGCCTGAGCAAGAGTGAGACCCCATCTCTACTAAAAATAAAAAGAAATTAGCTGGACAACTAATAATATATAGAAAAAGTTAGCCAGGCATGGTGGCATATTCCTGTAGTCCCAGCTACTCAGG
>NW_012144855.1:3123708-3125559 GCF_000956105.1 Propithecus coquereli | reverse complement strand
TGCTACATCAGTTTATTTAGAAAGTAAAGAAAAACAAATAAAAAGCCACTCTTAACTGCATGATCTTCACCCATTATCTTTTTGACATACTTCTTTCCAATCCTCCCTATCTTTGTATTTTTCACACAGGTATAATTATGAATATTATTTTGTATTGTGTCTTTTTTTGCTTAAGCAGCACCAGTTCTTATGGTGCTGCTTAAGTTTCATAACCATTTATATTAGTGGCTACCTAGTATTTCACTAAATATATGTACAGTTGCAATTAATACCATTTCTTTAACCATAGTCTCAATGGTTGGCATTCGATTGTTTCCAAAGTTTGCCAAAATAAACAATGCTTTAATGTACATTTTCCTTTGTGGCTTCTTGATATGTACCATCTGACCACCAAACGTGATATGGGGCTTTCCAACAAAATGGACCAGCTAAAAAATCTTTTCATGGCATTTATATTTATATGAAACATAATTGAGGTCGTTTGCCTTCAGGACATCAGGGCCTCATTAATTATCTTTTCTTCCCCCACCTCCTAGTATCCCTACATATTAATATATACCTATAGACAAACTGTTACTTCATAAGGCATGTTCATTTTCTTTTTTTTATTTCAGAATATTACAGGGATACAAATGTCTTGGTTACATAAATTGGCTTTGCACCACCTGAGTCAAAGCTACAAGCATGCCATCCCCTAAACAGCATACACCGCACCTGTTAGGTATGAGTTTACCCATCCCCACTTCCCCATTCCCACCTGCCTGACACCTGATGAATGTTACTTCCATATGTGCACATAAGTGTTGATCAATTAGTACCCATTTAATGGTGAGTACATGTAGTGGGTTTTTTTTTTCCATTCTTGTAATACTTCACTTAGAAGAATGTGCTCCAGCTCCATCCAGGATAATACAAGAGGTACTTCACCATTTTTTATGGCTGAGTATTACTCCATGGTATACATATACATTTTCAATTTTACCAAATATGGGCAAAGTGCTTTCCAAAGAGGTTGTTAAAAATTATAGGCCCACCAGCATCGAATGGGAGTTATTTCCCCACATCTCTCCAATACTTGGTATAATATTATCAGATTTGTTATTTTTGACTAATCTGATGGCACAAAATAACTAATTTTTTAAACTAGTATTTCTTTGATTACTAATGATTGAATATTTTCATGTTTATTGTCCTTTTGTATTGCCCGTGAAAATAACTGCTTACATGTTGTACACATTTTATTGGGTTATGTTTCCTCTGTCAATGGTTTATACAAGTTTTTAAAAAATATATTCTAGATACTAATTGTCTATTATATATACGTTAAAATATTTTTCACAGTTTGGCATTTTTCTCTCAATGTTATTCATGCCGTCGTCTGTCAGAGACAAGTGCCATTCTCACACTTGTCATGGCTGTTCCTTTAGTTCACTGCTGGATTTGATTTGTTGCTATTTAATTTAGGATTTCTAGATAGAGGTTGATTAAGCTTGGTCAATGATTTTTTTTTCTTGTCTAGTCTGGCTCTGTTATTAAGTTATGTTACCTTTTCAAAAATGAATTGGATACTTTCTGACCTTTTTCCATGTAATAGTTTGTATAAGATGAGAATAATCTGTTCTTAGAAGACTTAGTAGAACGTGCCACTTGGCGATGGAAGAACTTTGCAATATCACTGATTTTTCTTTTGTGATAATTCCTCTGTTCAGATTTTCTACTTCGTCTTGGGTCTATTTTGTCAAAATAGTTTTCAATAAAAATAATCTGTATTTTCTCGTTTTTCAAATTTATTGGTAACATAGTATACAACTTGGCATAGCTGCAGTAGTGCTGTGTAATAAACCACCCCAA
>NW_012144855.1:3109730-3111693 GCF_000956105.1 Propithecus coquereli | reverse complement strand
CCAGTCACTAGCAAAGGGGACAGGATTACTAGTTCTAGAAAACCATCATCATCTAAGTGGAATGCTTCTTGGGAAATCTATCACTTTGGCAATAAGAGGATCCATCTGCCTCAATTTCATATTTCACATCAATTTTATATTGACAGAGAGTTTAAGTTTTATTCAAATAGATGTTTGTAGACAGCTGTGGTGTGAATGAGAGGATATTGGACAGAGCCCCAGGTGACCTGGGTTCTTTTTAGGACTCTTAGAAACTGCTAGTGGTGTAACCTTGTTCAGTTGCTTCACCTTTTAAAATTTTATCTGTAAAACCAAAGGGTAGTTTAATAACTTCAGACTAAATCATGACTGTTCTTTAAAGTAGGGTGTATGAACCCTTCTAAAGTGGGGCACCAGACTGCTGGGTAGGTAGTTATGGTCGGTTATGGACATGTGTGGATACAGGTTTGTGGGTGAGAGTGGGTATGCATGGGTGAAAGGTGTATGTGTGTGTGACTGTGTGTCTGTATGTAGGATTGTAGGTGAAGGTAGGTGTGAGTGAGTAGGACAGAGGTGTATGGGTGTAGGATTACAGACACGGATGTGTATGGTAGGTGAGAGCAAGGTTTGGTGTGGTGGTGCAGAGCTGTGAGGATGTGTGTGAATGGGTGAGGGCAGGTGTGTATGTGTGAATGGGGGTGGATACCGGATTGTAGGAGGGACAGCAGTGGTGGTCGTGGGCTTAGAGAGCCTGCCCTGAGGGCATATGCAAGTGTTTGTGTCTGCTGCTGGGGAGGGCGAGCTGTTTCTCTCAGTAGCACTGGTGACTGCAGGTGGAGGATGTCAGTGCCTCCAGGAATGTGGAGGTGCAAGGGCTTTCGGGCCCCAGGGCAGGAAGCAATCTGGTGGGCTTTGAGCCCTTGAAATGGTGCTGTACTGCAGCTGCTTAGGACTCAGTGGGAGTGTGGAACCCGGCATGAGCTCCCTCTCTGGAGCAATGAAGTCTCCAGGCAGCTCTCTGTGTTTCTCTCAATGTCTGTGAGGGTCAAGGGAGTCTCCCACAGCTAGGATTGCAACAGTCTCCAGTGGAAATCTGGACCACTAGGGGTCTTTTACTTACCCTTTCCCCGCACTGGGGAGTCTCTCCAGGCTCCCAGCCGATCCTGGCTAAGCAGGCTGCATTGCTTCTCTCTCCTTCCTTGCCTTAGAGATGTTTCCTCTCACTCTTTGTTGAATTCCAGTGTTCCATCTTAGATGACCTATTCCAAGTGTGATTATCTACTTGCCATTTTGGTTCTTCTTTGTGGAGGAGGCGAATGCCAGATGCGTCTAGTCAGCTATCTAAGCCCCTTCAAAATATATGGTACTTTTTATTATCAAATTCATATAGCCCATTGGTTCTCACAGAATACTTTTGTTGCAAAACTTTTGTATCCATAACCAACCTGTGGTTGGAATTTAATCATAATTTGACAAATGGAATTGCATCCCAAACCACCCACACTTTCCAATAAATTTATTGGGAAATTAAATCTGGTATGTAATTTATTGTTAAACTATTTCTCATCTTCAAAAAGTACTTTCATTAACCCAAAACATTTCAGCTTCAGGATTACTGATTATAGTTGTAGTCTCTTTTTAGCTTTTTGCTGAGATTGGAACATGTTTGATTCTATATTATTATCTATAAAATCTTGGAAGTTATTCAAATCAACTTCATGTTTTAAAATTAAACTTCAATAATATCATTTTTTCATAGCTAGTTATGGTGAAATTACTTCTTCATAAAGCCAAGTAGATGGTTATAATAAATCAAAATAATTTAAAACACTGGAAGAATATTTCTCGACTGTGCAATTAACAATGTCACAGATGCAAAGACAACACACTTTTAACTTAAATCTGCATTTTTATCATTTTCTCCATCTCAACTCCAAGTCTAGAGTACACAGTGAACAAAACAATAAATCAATCTTTTATTTGC
>NW_012144855.1:3107965-3109680 GCF_000956105.1 Propithecus coquereli | reverse complement strand
AATTTTTATACCACTGAAACCTTCATAACTTATTGTTTGTGATTTCCTATCATAAAAAAATGATCAGGATTAGCTATTTGGTTTTCTCTTTTTCCATGTTTTTGATTATTATAATCTACAGATTCTTGAGGAAGTAGATTTTCTTTTGCCTCTGCATCAGATGGACCTTTTCCTGATCTGCTTAGCATAGAGTTATCTCTTTTTCTAAAGGCACCATTGTTGTGCTGAGAACCTAAAGGATAAGAAGTATCTTTAGTTCTGTCATATCTAGAATATGGTCTATCACACTTGACTCTCTCAGCCCATACGTCAGATCCTGAAGAAGTATTCAGTCTCTCAGAACTTCTATTTCTAGGTAATCTGCTGCCTTCTAAAATTGACTTTGAATGTTGGGAATCTCCTTGAAAATGAAAAGGTTTTTCATTTCTTGGCTGCCTGGTATCATTTCGAGGAAGACGTCTTGGTTGATTATTTTCTTTTACTCCATTTTGATCAGTATTTGACAACCTATGTTGTCCCTGATGAAGCTGCTTTAGCCGTGACTTAGATTCTTCCACACTCAAATTTCCCATTTTAGATTCCAAGAAATCAAATAATGTGTCTGGTGCTGATGGCCTTGCATTTCCCAGGTCTTCTTCATTTTCAGATCTTTCTCACTCCTGCCTTTCCCTCTGCCTCTCGGAGGTGGACCCATAACAGGTTTCTGTTTTTTGCTGCTCAGAAGTACATTCAATGCTGCTTCTAAGTTGTTGCCATTATCCATAAGAGCCTGCCTAGATGCTTCCTTGCTGAATCCCATTTCCGTTATGTGCTTCCGAGCCCTCTAATCAAATGGTTCATTATAAAGGCCTTCATGTTTCCCCTCTGATTTGCTTGACTTTTCTTTCAGTAAAACTTCTCTATTTCAGTTACCAGCAGCACTCATATTGAGATTACCTCTAGCACCACCACCACCTCCTCCAAATGTCTTGGTTTCTTTCCTCTTTGCAACTTCTGCAATAGCAGAAGTTCTTTGCTTTTCGAATTCATCATTATCATTTTTAGGTTTGACAGGCATTGTAACTTGCAATGTCTTTCTTCTATCATGTTCTCTGCTATCCACTTGGACATGAGATACACACTTCTAGCTCTATGAGTTTGATTACTTTAGATACCTCATATAAGTGGAATCATGTGGTACTTGTCTTTTTGTGATTGGCTCATTTCACTTAGCAAAAAGTCTTCAAGGTTCATTCATGTTGTAGCATATGACAAGAATTCCTTCTTTTTTAAGGCTTAATAAGATTCCATTGTACATATATACCATATTCTCATTGCACATGAATTCATTGATAGACATTTGTGCCACTTCTACAGCTTAGCTGTTGTGAATAATGCTACAAAGAACATGGGAGTGCAGATATCTTTTCAAGATCCTGCTTTCAATTCTTTTGGATATATACCCAGTAGGAGACTGTTGGATCATGTGGTAGGTAGTTCTATTTTCAGTTTTTTGAGGAACTCCCTACTGTTTTCCATAGTTGCTGCACCATTTTACAATCCCATTAACAGTGTGTAAGTGTTCTCTCCACATCCTCACCAATGTTTGCTATTTTCTGTTTTTTTTTTATAGTAGCCATTTAACATCCTACCAAGTATGAGGTGATAACTCATTGTGGTTTTAATTTGCATTTCCCTTGATGATTAGTGTTGTTGAACATCTTTTCCTATGTGTG
>NW_012144855.1:3070967-3103930 GCF_000956105.1 Propithecus coquereli | reverse complement strand
ATTTAAAGTTATTCGCCTCCCCACATTTTAATAAAATGTAAACAGTACAGGTTGCTTCATAGAACAGTAATTCCGGCAAATTCAACAAAGCATGTAATATAATTAAATCTTCTGATAATATGTTTTAGACTCCTGATAAACCATTGCTTTTTAGCATAAAATAAACTCGTTTTGAATAAAGCATTAAAATATAACTAATCCTTTGCTTACCAGAATGGTAATGTCACAATTTGTGACATTTGTGGATTCTCAGACAAAATATGGAAATGGGAATCAATTAACCCAGGTTCCTTTCTCAGCTTTGCCATTGACTTCTTAGTACTGTGAAAACTGGCAAGTAATTTCCTAGGGGGAAAAAGAAATCTATGAAGTAAAAGATATCTTACTTTTAATTGAGAAGTTGCCAATTTATATATGATTGATTTATGTAAAAACTTCATTCAGTTTTGGCTTTCTAGAGTATCTAAGCCATCTAGGTGCCTAGGAGACCAGAATAGTCATTCTTTCTTCCCCATAGCTGTAACTTGGAATTTTTCTTGTTTTTCCTCTTCTCCCCTGCTTCTTGAACAGATGGAGACTGTATCACCTTCCTTCCTTTCTCCCTCAAGCTGGCTGCCCACTTCACCTCTGTGTCGACTTTGTGACATAGGACTAGTAGGATAAAGGGACTGAGATGCGGATGAGGATGGGCAGAAAACAAGGCTTAAATGATTCTTCCCTACCCTACTCTACCCTGGCTCCAGGATTAGTTCTCTTCAGAACACTGAGGGCTTTAAAGAACCTTTGAGGGTTTGCCTGGGAACTAGCCATAAAGTGACTTTTATGGGAGAATATACCCAGGTTGCAAACGAACAGCTTCTAGAGTTGAGGACACCTTGCAATATACTAATCCAATGTTCTTAGGAATATTCATCCTCAGAGAACTCTGGTGCTGAACACCGGTGATTCTCTACCTGGGAAGACAGGTCCAGTATTCAACGTTTTCCTCTCTAACTGGTCACAAGTAGAAGCTGTGGAGGCTTGAGAATCAGTGTAAGCCTCAGAAAGACTAATTCCAGCCAGTTCTTACATTCATATCTTGACCTCCCTTTAGCCATGCATATTTACACCCTGTTTGTCAAAAAAGTAATTGTGCTAAAGTTAACCCTTATAATTGACATTCTGATTTCTGAAACACATTCTATTTGGGAATAGAAAAAAAAAATGTGTTCCCAGTTTCCTGATCCAGTGGAATTGCAGAATCTTAGGAGGAAGAGTCCCAAAATAATAGTGTGAGATTCAGAAAAGATTTGAAGTGAGAAGATGAGCATTTAATACTTGGTTTGCTGCTCTTAGTCTGGTAACCTAAAGAAAGTCACAGAGCCTCAATTTCTTCATCCAGCAAAATGGGAATAATCTAAGTGGTATGGCTGGGTAAAATCAAAAGAAGAGTATTAGAAAATACTTTGTAGTCTATAGTATTATCTCATCCAATGCCCTACGCAAAGTAGAAAGTTGCCCTTTAGCATAACTGACAGTCTTTTCTTGATCACCCCCAGTGACAGGGAGCTCATCTCTGGAAGGTCATTTTGGACAGCTCTAATGACTAAAAAGTACACGTACACACACACACACCCCCCTCAAAATCTGCCTTCTGGTTAATCCTGATCATCCATTCTAGCTAAGAGCTTCACTAAGGGAAGGAACAGGTCAGCAGGAACTTCTTCAGTAGGAATAGGAACATGGGAGCATTTGCCACAGGGCTTATGACCAACTGCCCTTGATGTGTTTCATGAACAACTGATTTATTTTGCTTATCATGCCTACTCTAGGCAAGTAGAGTGAATTTGCTTTCTCTGAGATCCAGGGAGGAGGCAGCCAATACAGATAAGCAGTTTCCTATACTGTGCAATAGGGTAGCCACTAGCCACATGGCTATTTAGTTCCTCATTTCACGTGCTCAATAGCCACATGTGATCAGTTATTGGATGGCACAGATACGGAAAGTTTCCATCATGGCAGGAAGTTCTATTGAATAGCTGTGGTTGATGATTCATTATCCACTACAGTGAGCCAGGAATTGATTAAATACTTTACATACATGCATATCAATCAATAATGGAGGCTGGGTGCGGTGGCTCACGCCTGTAATTCTAGCTCTCTGGGCGGCCAAGGCAGGCGGATTGTTTGAGCTCAGGAGTTCGAAACCAGCCTGAGCAAGAGCGAGACCCCGTCTCTACTAAAATTAGAAAGAGATTAATTGGACAACTAAAAATATATAGAAAAAATTAGCCGGGCATGGTGGCGCATGCCTGTAGTCCCAGCTACTTGGGAGGCTGAGGCAGGAGGATCGCTTGAGCCCAGGAGTTTGAGGTTGCTGTGAGCTAGGATGACGCCTGGCACTCTAGCTTGGGCAACAGAGTGAGACTGTCTCAAAAAAAAAAAAAAAAAAAAGAAAAAAAAGAAAATAATGGAAGTTTTTTATTATCCTTTTAAAATGATTTCATAATAGTATGATTAACTGAACTCTTACTCTGGACAGATAGAGAAAAAGGGTGTCTTTTATTCCCAAATGAAGATCCTAGTCTTCACACTCCTTCCCAAAAATCTTAAGAAAATAGAGATAGTATATACTGGTAACCTATGTGGTTATCAAACCCATTTCCACTCATATTTTGAGATATGAGCATCTCTCTAAGGCAGAGGTATTTAAATTATGAGGTGCAACACCGAGATCGGAACTAAAAGAAAGTTGAAACCTTCATCTGGCAAATATTATTGCTAATTTCTTCCTAAAACATGAAGACTTCTCATTAATTCAACTGCAGGACATGGTGAAATAACTGCAGTTAGTTACACTATTTCTTTTACCACTTATCTGAGTAAGGAAGTTCTGCCTGGATACGATACAATATGTAGTGCTTTGTATTAATTTTTCTCCAGGGACAAGAAAGAGTGTCCACACTGCCTGTCTTGAAAATAGAGATGGACTCAGGAGGGTGTACCACAAAACAATGGGATTCTCTCTGAGAGGCATATTCAGATAATGTCACAGCTTTAACTGGGAAGGGTGAAATATTTATATTCTAGCTAGGTTTGCCCTTCAGGAGCTTAGGCCTTCTCCCAGTCTTGGTTTCTTCATCTGTAAAAGAGCATGATTAGAGTAGATGATCATAAAGGTTTCTGTGATTCCAATGACTTCCCAAAATAACTCCGACCCACATCCTATCTATAACCCTGGTATAGCTTTCTCCCTAACCCACGCTGCTGCCACAACCCTCAATCATAGCGGCATGGCTGTGTCACTCCTGCAGTCTTTCTCTAGAACTTAGTAAACTGTTAGGACAAATAACAGTATTCTACCCATAGGCTTTACCTTAAAGCCAGCAAATCATTTGCTAAAGCACTAAACTCCCAGAGTCATAAGCCTGCATCCTGGAAGGGTTTCCAGCAGTGGTTGGCAAACTACTGCCCAATGGCCGAATCTAGCCCACCTACTGTTTTTGTACATCCAGGAGCTAAGAATAATATTTACAATTTTAAATGTTTGGAAAAATAAAGAATAATATTTCATGTCATATGAAAATTATATGAAAGTCAAATGAGGAACCCAGCCACACCCATTCATTTATTGTCTGTGGATACTTACGGGTTACAATAGCTGAGTTGAGTAGTTGCTATAGAGACTATATGGCCCACAGGCCTAAAATATTATATTTACTATTAATATTTGGCCTTTTACAAAGTTTTCTGGCCCCTGGTATACAGCACAGATGGCTTGGCAATGTATCTCAGCTCTGTGTTCCTTCCAGTTTGGCAAATTCTCTGAGATCCTCTGTTCTTCAACTGTTTAATGAGGATGATAATAGAACCTATCTCGTGGGGTTTTATGAAGATTAAGCAAATACATAAAATGCTTAAATGAGGATCTGGCATATATTAAGTACTATATATGTTTGTTATTATTATTTGCCAGGATTTTTTTTCATAAACTAAAGCAGTAGCAGCTGACCAATTTGTTACCAATAATTGTCAGAATTTCATTTGCAGGACTCCATTAAAATTGAATTCTTTAGCAGTAGAGCAGTAGAAAGATGTTTAAAGAGAAACGACAATTAGCATAGTCATTTATCCACAAAGCTACTTCCGTATTACTTAAAAATATTTTATATGCTATATGTTTCTTTCAAACTTGAGTCTTGAGATTGTGCTCCACTTTGAGGTTACCCCTCACCATCTGTTCTTATAGTTGGTTACCTCTTTCTGAAGAAACAGGCTTCAAAACAGAGGCTAAGGGACTCAGAATGTCTAACCTACCTTGATGAGTGTTACAGCATTTGAAAACAGTAACCTACTTTCTGAATCAAACACAAAACAGGCAACACATAAGTTTTCTCTGCTGTGAGACAACAGGAACTATAAGAATCTTTCTCACAATTTAGGACTTTCATTTCTGGAGTCTGGGTATCCAAAAAGAGGACTTGAGAGGGAAATTACACATAAGAGGAAAACAATAAACCACGTAACCCAGGAACTTGGAACACGGAGGGGCCCTTTCTGGATAACGAACAAGTACAGCAACACATTGGCAGGTGCTCCAATATTTCTTAAATGCTGATGACTCTTTCAATGTTTCTGAGCAACCTCTACAGCAAACACTGTGAATCTTACTTATTAATACATTTCTCAAACGTTAAAATTCAGGAAATCATTAAGTCTACTCCTTAACAGTCAAGGGCGAGCAAGCAAATTTTTTGTGTGGTTGAAATTACACAAAACCGGCCCCTTCTGTTATGAAGGGGTCTGTTCGTCATTCTGTAGTGAACGTGTTTTGCTCTTGCTCTGTAAACCTATCTTGTCCTTCCTCAATAAACTTCGTTTCATCCTTGCCTTAAAAAAAAAAAAAAATTACACAAAACCAAGCACCTGAATTGCTTCAAATTGTTCAACTGGATGAAAAAGACAGACGTCTGAAGTAAAGAAAAACATTTTCTGAGTAATCTAAGTTCCGATCTCTCTCACCTTCCTGAATATTTACCAGCACACACAGTGTGCTCTAAACTTGCCTTGTATAAAAAGCAGCTGAATAATCTTGGGGAAAAAGATTGTTTTTGCATGAATCATCCAGATAATTCAAACAATTCATTTTCCAAAGAACGATGTGGGCGAGGCTGTCCTGCCCAGAAAATGCCCTCTGTCCCACGCAGGCCGCATCTGAGCTACGCCCAGATTAATCAGGCGATGAATTGTCTCCTGGCCAGGAAATACGCCCTTATCTTTCAATGAAATGTGCCACCAACCACAAGACAAACTCCCCCTTGCACACAGTTCCTCAAGTTTATTCCTGTTTTCCAAGGGCGCTTTCCTATTTTTGTCTTTCAATGTCTCCTTCACCCACTGGCATCTAAGACTTGCTCTAACGCATTCAGCCCCTTCTCTGCAATACTGCACTTTGCTCATGGCGGGTCCGCCCTGCCCAATAAAGTTGTATAAATAATAAATGTACCAGAAAATAGCCAAAGAGAAAGGAAAAAACGAATTCCCGGGGCGCTGTATCGGTGTTGGAATGTGCCATTGGTTTCGAAGGGAGGAAAGTCCCTGGTGTGAACTGCGTCGCCGGTCACAGGTCACCACCGGACCTTCCCTGACACCCGGCCTGGGCATAGAACAGGCAAAGACACGGAAGTACATGGGTAGGGCAGCCGCGGGCGCGAGCTGAACCCCAAGGGGGAGGCGGCGGCAGGGCGCGTCCCCCGCCGGCCCGCGTGGAGCGCTCGGGGGCGGCCCCCACGCGGCGCGGCGGGGCGGGGCGCGGGGCCGGGAGGCTGGGCGCGCAGGGCGAGGGCGGCGGCGGCGGTGTAGACTGCACCATGTCGTACCCTGGCGCGGGCGGCGGGTACTACCCAGGCGGGGTAAGTGCTGCCCGCGCGGGCTCGCGGCCCGGCGGTTCTCGGGGCACGGAGAGGTACCTTCGGAGATGCAGCGGCTAGCGGGGTTGAGGCGCCGCTGCGCGGCTCCTGGGCGCCTCCCGCCCCCGGCTCCTCCTTGCTTGCTCGCCGCTTCGCCCTAGGCCCTGCGCTTCCGCCTCTTGCCTCGTCTCCCTCCGTCCTTTCTCCCCTACGGGTAGTCCGCGGGGCCAAGCGCGGGTAGATTGGGACCCGGGAAGCCCACCCTGTGGCTCTCGGATACGCGACGCGAAATAGTGCTAATTGGGTGTTGGCGTCCTCCCCCTCCCTCCCGTTTTCCCCCCAAAGCAACAACAGTTATTTTATTCTAGAATGGTTCAGTGATCTACCTACCTCCCTTAAAAAAAAAAAAAATTGAGGGAAAGAGGCTGGGGAAAGTCCGCCAGAGTGAAAGTCCTGTAGGAAGGCCGCCTCGCCGGGCTTCTGGGATGCGCGTTGTCGTGGGAACTGTTTCCCAGGATGTTCCGTCGCCACCCACGAGATACAGCTGGCCAAGACGCCTTACTGTTTCCTAGGCTACACCTGTCTCAGTATTTTGCCAACTCCTGCCTTCCGTGGTACTTAAAACGCTTTTAAAATACCATAAAAGCTGTAAAAACAAAAGGAAAGCATTTCTGAGCCCTGCCCATAAGTTGCTTGCCTAGGTTGCTTTTCACCTCAGTAATCTGCAGGTTAACAGGGGTTTTAAAAGTTGCTTCACCTGTGCAGATTTCACTTTCTTGACTACTATTTTTGGTCCAAGTAGCCAGTTTTTAAAGTACAGAGTGAGAAGGGAAGAAAGGCGTGGGGTGATTGCAGTTGGAAAGTGCCCGGTGGTGGGGAGGTAAACCTTGGAAGGGTGGCCAGGCGGTTGGTCAGTTGCCTGGCTTTTCACAAAAGCCCTCTGTGGTGAAAGAATAAAACTGGAATCAGCGGATTGATGCGTTTGTGTTTCCTTTTTCGCAGTATGGAGGGGCCCCTGGAGGGCCAGCATTTCCCGGACAAACCCAGGATCCGCTATATGGTTACTTTGCAGCTGTGGCTGGACAGGTTAGCTTTTCCTTTAATATTAAAGAATTGTCATATTCTGCATTCGTGTTAGCTTTTGTTACAGTGACACAGAAAAACGGAAAAGAGTCCGTTTCTGCAAAAGAAAAAGAGAAAGAAGGAAAGTTCTTTATTATTTTAGTTTTTATTTTTTGAATATTCAGAACAAATTAGGACAGAGTGTTACTTGTGTTAGTTCGGTTCAAAACTAAACGTGATTGAATTAGGGTTAGATTGAACAGAATAGGGGATTATAAATTTACTTTAAAGATCTGTAAAGTAGAAAGATGTTTTTGTAACTGAATTGTCAGGGCTAGGGTGGTTTTCAAGAGAAGAAAGTCAAGATCCGGTGAACATAAACCTCTGTTTGTACAACTTAAAGACATGTACCAGTAATTATGTATCCAGATTCTGATGGACACTTTCTACAGGTTGAATTTAATTGTTAATCATTTACTCCCCCTAGGAAACAGGTACGTATGGTAAAAACCCACCGGCTTCTAAATAAGCAAGTTACTGTTCTCTTCTTGGCATAAGGAAGTTAATCTTGTGAACAATTTAGTTTCTCTTTGCTGTTGTGAACAATTTAGTTTCTCAGATGCTGTTACTAGATCTGCTCTTCCGTGTCCATGTTAGGTGTTGTGGCCTGTTGACCCAGAGAAAGAATTAAGACCAGCTCCCCAAGCCCTTCTTCTTCTCTACATTCTGAGTTGAATGACAGGTGCTCACTTACCTTGAGGGAGGACAGACACTTCCCTAGCTTACGAGGTCTCTGTGTATAGTAAACATACTGTTGGTATGACCCAGACATGTCAAAAGGGGATGGTTATTCTTTTGAATTCAACTTAGTCTTGTTTTGATCAAAAGCTAGAAATAGCAAAATCTTAATGTGAAAACTCTTTAGAATATTATGGAATAAAAACCTCAGACCACCTTTTAAAGTAGCACTCTAAGAAATAACAGCTTGAGAAATTGAATGGAAAATTGTGTCTAAAACTGGAAGACTTTCCTCTTAAGTATCTGCTTAATCTATTAATGATCTGTATCTTTGAAACCACAAGGCATGGCAAACCTCAAGACTAACATTCTTAGATTGCTGTGCCTCCAGTGTGTAAGTGACCCCACCTACTTAGCTTTCAGCAGCCCTGGCCTGTATTCAGCATACCCATTGTCTTTCAAATTATTGATTCTGCTTCTCATTTATAACTTATAATACCCATCAATATGAATATTTAGGTATTTGTTTTATTTTTTATTTTTTAATAGATACATTCTGATAAATGTATTCAAATGTCATACAGCCTCAAAAAATGAATACATTATCGCTAGTCATAACAATATAGTGAATCTTAAAACATAATATGCGAAAGAAGATACAAAAATACATTCAGATTTAGTAAAAGGAAGGAAAAATAGTACAGTTATAAAGCCTGGTAAACAGAAGACATTACCTTTCCCATTAATATGCCTAAATGATACCCATACTGCTTATTCAAGAGGTTTCTGTTATACTATCAAAACTAAAATTTTTGAATTTCATCCTGCCTGCTTCTTCTCTAGCCTCAGGAAGTCATATTACCATTCACTAAGTTTCCAGAAATCAGGGTTTTTAAAGGCTATGCTGTTTAAGTTGTAACTTGACTGTGTTGTGGTCAGACAATAGTCTGAAATTTTTATAATTTATTTAATATTTTATAGGTATATTTTTCCTTTTATTATTAGTTATAGATATTTTAAAATCCTTAAAAATAGCATGTATCTAGTTCTTACCTAGTTTAGCCAATGAATGGGCATTGAGAACCCAACCTGTATCTTCCAGATATAATTGTGCTCTGAAAAAAAATAATTGACCATATCATAAGAAATGTTGACCAAGGAGGCCCCTTTCTGCTTGAACCAAGCCTTCTATTTACTGATGTCTACTGTGTACCTACTCTCTTTCTCCCTCTCAAAAAAAAAAAAAAAAAAAAACAGGAATATGATTTTTAAGCAACTCCATAAGTAATTTAAAATGCTTAGCTTTGGCAGTTTCCTAGCTCAGACTAAGAGAAGAGTAGTTGACAAAACGGACTCTTTCATCATTAAATTATTTTTGGAAGTAGAATGAGGAAAAGAATGCCCACTTTTGGAAAGCATTCTTTAAAAAAAGTCTCGTGCATGATACTCATTTTCTTTGTTACTATTGCGCATTGAATATGAGAGATAAACAAAAGTACAAATCGCTATTGTGATTCATCTTCCTATTTTTTTCAAAAGGATGGGCAAATAGATGCTGATGAACTGCAGAGATGTCTGACACAGTCTGGCATTGCAGGTGGATACAAACGTAAGTTGACAGTTCCACAGTTTCTCTAAAAGTACTCTGTATTTCATATTTTAGCTGTTAACTTGTGATTATAGCCTTCAAGGAAACAGCTTTTCTGACCCAGCAAAATCTAAAATTTCAAAAGCTAATTTAAGTTATTATCTCCAAATGTTGATTTGAAAACAGTTCTTAATATAAATCATTCCACTCTACCTGCCAGCTTAGTGGATTTCTTGGATTTGGATTTTATGTATCTGGAAGTATTTGAACCAGTGAGAGTTTGGGTGGCCTCCTTCACAGAGGACAAGTAAAGTGCTGAAATGAAATCTGCCAGGTCAGGTGTCATTAATGATAGCTACATTTACTGCTATTTGCCAAGAGCTTACCCTGCCCTGGACCTGGTGGCACTTAGTGCTTTGAGTGGCCATTCCTGCACTCCTGGTCCTTGGAGCCCTGGGTGTACTACCAGCAACCTGAATGCTTGTCATGACATTTCCCAGGTCTTCCCTCTTTCTTTCCTCTTACCATTTCAGAGAATGTGTTCAGGATAAGTAGGAAGTACACTTTCTACTTTCTGAAATTCCTTACACTAGTAGTTCTCCTCTGCTTTCTCAGTTCCTGGCAGGCTAGACTTGATGCCCTATAACTCAGCATTTATGCACCCCCGCTCCCTGCCCACCTGCCTTTTGAGCTCTCTGCCATGAGCTGCAGGTAGTGCAAAGGTGCTGCATCCCCCCATGCACACCACACGCTTTCTCTTCAAATCAGATCTTGACCATGACAGAATTCAAGGGTAGAGAATAGTGTGTTACCTGCCAACTACTTTGCCAGTTGTTTTGGGACAGAACATCACATCAAAGCCCCAATTTCTTGGTAAGCTAAGTGTTCAAATGCTCAAACTAGAATTCACAACTAAGGAATTATAGTGGCATTTTTTGACTGACATTGACGTATTTACTGGATGGCTGTCTTTGAACTATTTGTGTTTCTATTTTTATCATCCTTTGTTTTGTGTGACTTCAATATCCTATTACTGTTTCCTAATTGGATGAATTAATACAAAAGAAGAAACTTTTGAGTTTTTGTCATTTAATCTGGTCCTAAACAAAAGAAACATTTCTGGACCAGGGATTATTTTTTTACTGTTGTACGCAGCACATTTAAATTGTTAATTGTTAATCTCAAGCAGTTGAGATGGTGAACGACACAGTTTTAGTAGTAGGGTTTGCCAAAATGAGGTGAGGCCATAACATAGACTATTATTCTGCAGCCTTTCAGTAGAAGAGGTGTGGTAGATTTTAAAACCTGACTAACAAAGTGGGTTGCATATTCTTAGAGAACAGTCCTTTTAAAGCTTTTATTTGAGAAAGCCGCTTTAGTGATGGCCTTAGATGGATGCATTAAAGAGAAGACACTTCCTCTGAGTCATGTGGACCATGCAATTGGGTTGACTTGCTTAATCTTTTCTAGTGACTGTAATGAACCACAGAACCACCCTTCTTGTGAGGTGCCAGAGTTTTGTAATACAGAAATTATACAGCCATTAGTCTTTTAAATCTGGTCCCAGCTTACAAACCAAAAAGCACAGATCCAAAGTGGGTGGGTGGGTTACTCCAGCCTAGGACCTACAGGTCCCTTCTTAACCTGTTTAAAAGGAAGCAGTCACACCTAGAGGTAGAGTTTGTGAGAGAAGTTGCTGTAGTCTACAGGATAGGAATTCAGCTTCTCTTCTTCTCTTGAATTTACTTGTTCCGCTGTGGTAAGGTTGAGAGAAACAGCTAGAGGTAGGGCTTTCCCGCTAGGCCTATTACGTTTCTACTAGAAGAAAAGATGTTTGAGGCATTCTAGTAGAATGAACACTAGGGAGGAGAAAGAGTAAAAGTAAAATTACAGCAAAGATTCTTCTGAAATTATTTAAAATAGAAATAGGACTAATAAAAGCTATTTGGGGGGAATACAATTAACAAAACTGAGCAGGAGGTTTCCTCATCCAAACTTATTGGGCACGTGTGTTCTAGTTCATTAGAACTGTCTGGAATGATAAATTGTTCCCTTTTGTTCACTGTCCATTGTCTTCTCTCCCTTTCAGATCCTTCTTAAAAAGGTGACCATATTTTGATCTTCCTGACACACAGCTCTAACCTGTCACTCTCCTCCTCCCAACAGTCTTTACTTGGTGCCCATAAAAGAAAGGCTAACAGCTTAGAAGGAATTCAAGATCCTTGCAGCCTGGCCTAACCAACCACGTTTCCTCCCACTTCCTTTATGCTCTCTTCAGGTCACATTGAGCTGTTCGCGTACTCTTTGCCTGCCCTGGACCTTCTGCTTCTCTCTTACATTGGTCCTTAGCTGTCACCAAATGTCCCCTCCCAGTCATTTTTGTCATTCAAGGCTTGGCTTAAATGATACCTCTTTTATGAAATCTTCCTGATTTCTTACCTTCCTGAAATCTTAGCTTCTTTTTATGGATTTCCTGATTACCAGGAGGAACCTCTCACTCCCCAAAACCTCCTGGTCCTTTCTGGTACCGCCGTTATGATTTACTGCTCTCTGCCTTCATTAGAGTTGTATGGTGTATATGACTTACCTTTTCCCTAGACTGTCAGCAGGGCAGTATCCAATTTCACATTTATGTCTCCAAAGTTCTTAGAACCCGGAGCGCTGTCCCTAGTGAGTACTTAATGGGTGGCTGTTGAGTTAATGGGTACGGCAAATTTTCTAAAATGCAAAAATCATTGCCCTATACCCTTATTGGTATTTTGATTTGAAATTATAGATTACTTTTAAGTATCAGTAAAAATCAGAAAATTTTATTCAAAAAACATTCCTCCTTAGACTGAGAGGGGTATACATATAAAATCCAGGGATATACGGCTTCCTGCAGAGCAATGAGAATTCAGTCTTATCAGCACATTCATTTGTCCAGCCAACAAGTTTTTAATGGACACCGTCCATGTGCCAGGTCTGGGTGTGCAGCCACAAACAATGCCCGTGGGGCATTGTAAAAAGCACTCATACAAGCAAGGATCGAAGCTGTGGGACCACATAGGATGGGCACATAACCCAGACAGGAATCAGGAAAGTTTTCCTTGCAGAATTGATACCTAAACTGAGAAGAAGTGAAAGTAGAGCAGAAATGAGGCCAACCAAGAAGTGAGTGGGATGGGGAAGTTTTGTTCCAAGCAGATAGAACAGCACACGTACAAAAGACCCAGAGAGAGCATGGTTCAGCCAAGGAACTGAGAAATTCCCGTGAAGATAGTATAGGCAGTTGAATGAATAAGAGACTAGCTGGATGGGAAAGTAAGTATATGGCCTTATGCCAGTCAAGGTGTTTGACTTTATCCTGAGGACATAACACTGACAATTGGTTTTACATAGGACAGCACATACCACCCCTGGCTGTAGGGCAAAGACTAAATTGGGGACACGGGAGTTGGGGATACCCACTGGGAGCTGTTGGAGTCATACAGGTGAGAGAAATGCTAACTAAACCAGGACAGTGGGGCTGTTTAGAGGGTGATTTGATTATGGAGAAAAGGGAATTGAGGACGCTTCCAGGTTTCTGGCTTGGGTGACTATTGAATGGATGGTGGTAGCATTCATAAAACTGGGAGACATTGAAGCTGTCTGCCTCACGGCCCCTCAAAAAGCTTGATGTGAGCCAAATAATCGGCTCTGTCCTGTGATTGTCAAGCCTTCTTGAGAGTGGTTCTTAAAACTTAAGCAGCATCAGCATCACCTGGAAAGCTTCCAAAAACCAGATTGCTGGGACCCTCCCTAGAGTTTCTCATTTAAGAGGTCTGGGGTGAGACCTGAGAATTTCACATCTAACAAATTTCCGTGTGATGCTGGTCCAGATGCTTGAACCAGCTGCTTTAAAGTGAATATATGTCACTTTAAAGGGATCTTGTTAACATTCAAATTCTGACTTTATTAGTGTAGATTAAGGGCTGAGATTCTTCAGTTCTCAAGGTGCCCAGGTGATTCTGATATGGCCGGTCCAGGAATCACACTTTGAGTAGAATGGTGTTCTCAACCTTGGCTGCTCATTGGAATCATCTGAAAAGCTTTTTGAAAATACCAGTACCTGGGTCCCACACTCAGAGATGCTGATTTAATTGTTCTGTGGTGCAGCCCTGTGTCAGGACCTTTTAAAGCTTCCAGGTGATCCTGATAAGCACCAGGGTTGAGAACCACTGGTCTAGGTTAGAGGGACTTCATACCTCCACACAACTTAAGGAAGAAGGGACCAGCTCTTTACCAAAAGTGTAGAAAAGTATTGCCTCCTCCTCTCACCTCAGAAAATATTATCTGTGGATCAAATGGAGATTGAAGGACCAAATTAGAAATAGTCCCCAGTCTTTTATTTCTGGTAAAGGATATGCCAAACACGGGAATCTTTTAACAGATTAAATATGGAAACCCTATAGTTTGCACTGTTTGGAGACATTACAGTAATTAGCTAGCTCAGCTGTGTTTTAATTTCACTTTCATTAGAGAAACAATAGGAAGCTAGAAAGAGCTGTAAAAAATGTTCTGTGTGCATCTTACAGAATTTATACTATTAATAGCTTTTCCCACATGACCCTTGTCATGTCTGCCTTCTAGCTTCTTTGTACCTATGCAATATTTCTTCAAAGTCATTGATTTGCATTATTACAATGTAAGATACAGGGGGATCTTTATTTTTAATTTCTTAATGCTTAGACAACCAGTAGGCTATAACCATTGCATGTGTTCTGGTTTAGTTGCAAAAGTGAGGTACACAGATGCTCTCAGAATGCTCCCAAACTATAGGTAAATGAAAAAGGCTTCTGAATAATGGCCACCACTGAATTGGTCATTGGGTCTCACTCCAGAGTACTCTTAATTAACACACAATTCTAACAAGCATATTTGTCTGGTTTCATATATAAGTGAAGAGGAGACTATTTGAGTAGGAGGTCACTGCTCAGTGCCTGACATTAAAGGGAAAAGACAGAAAAACAAGTGATTGGTACAAAATTAGCAAAACCAGCTATTTATAGTCATTTATGAGTAGAAACAAAGCAACCCTACTTTCCCATCCACCATGGTGAATATAATTATGGTGAATTAAAGATTTCTATGTCAAAATCAAATTTGGATTCTAGAAAGAATCCTCTTTAAGAATCTGGAAAAAATCTACTTGGAAGCTCCATATAATGTAGTCACATGTATATTGAGTAGTATATAAAAATAAAAGTGTATAAATAATCACATTTCTAATTAATTTGAATGTATCAAATGTAATGTGAATTTTTGAAATTAATATGTATGTACTTTTCTTAATTTAACAGCTTTTAACCTGGAGACTTGTCGGCTTATGGTTTCAATGCTGGATGTATCCTTTATCAAGATTGTTGTGCAGAATGTTTTTTTCTTGACAAAAAATTTCCTGAAGGGATTAATCTCAGAAGTAATACCCGGTAAACACAAAATGACCATTAAAAAGCTTTCTGAAATAATTAGCTTTTAGAATGAATTTGGTGTGAAAAAAGGAAGTTTAGTAAATGGAATGTTAGTTGTTCAGGAATTCAAGGAAGCATCAAAGTAGAACGAATATAGAAACCAGGGTGTCTGGGAAGCTTTTTCTTTAACAGTGATTGCTCTGCATGACTCACACCTGACCTTCAAGTGATGGGCTTTTTCACTTCCCACTTATTGGACTTAGTTTAGCTAGTGCTGACCCTGTGGTGTATTCCATCCCATCTCTTTCTCCAAAAGTGAAATCCTTGGGTCTTGGAGGACTAAACAAGACAATGTTAGTGCCAAAGATGACCCTAGGATAGCAGGGTAAACAGCATAGCCTGGGGCACCCAGAAAGTGCAGCCCAGTTCCAGTAACCAGACTGCTTTTTACAGGTGGCTCCCAATGGTGATGTTATTTCCTTGTAATCAGATCACATAGGTTATCTTTTATTCACAGTAAAAATGAGTACTCAGAGCTTTTTCTCCATAGCTTCTTTTTATTATTTTTTATCGTTGCTCTTTTTATTATATCATACAAAGAATATACAATAACTACTTTTTGACCATAAAGAACATTAAATTCCCCTTATCCTTGATCTTTCGCTTAATCATTAGAAAATGTTCCAAATAAAGAAGCTCTGATCCTTGATTCTCGTTTAGAGAGATATGTCTGGCACAATGGGTTTCAATGAATTTAAAGAACTCTGGTCTGTACTGAATGGCTGGAGACAACACTTCATCAGTTTTGACAGCGATAGGAGTGGAACGGTGGATCCTCAAGAACTGCAGAAGGCCCTGACAACAATGGGTGGGTATGGCTAACTAGAACTCTCCATTCATTGGTAGACGTCAGTTTTTTACTTCTAAAAGTAAATGCTACTTGAAGGCAGTTTCTGTTTTCTTAGAAGTTAAGTTGTATGTGTTTATAGAAATTAGTTCACAGTCTTAAAAAATTGCGTTTGATTCTTTTTAATGGTATGTTTTTTGTTTTTGTTTGCAATCCTTTAACTGTTTTACTGGATGATTTTTTTTTCTTTTCAGGATTTAGGTTGAGTCCCCAGGCTGTGAATTCAATTGCAAAACGATACAGCACCAATGGAAAGATTACCTTCGATGACTACATTGCCTGCTGCGTCAAACTGAGGGCTCTCACAGGTGTGTTCTGTGAGATCATGTCATCACCACAAGCCAAGAGGACAGTTTTTATGACACCCATTTCATTTTTCAGTACTTCTGAACTTTTATTCTTTCCATTCAATTTTTTTCTTGCTTTAGTAGATTTTTAACATTACTGTTAAGCATAGCTAGCAGAATAGTTTTGTTTTTTCAGAATTTTAGATTAGTTATTAATCTGCCATTAAAATAAGCTTAACTAAATTTTGCGAAAATGTTCTAAAACATAACCAGGTAATTTTGTACACTTTGGTCAGATTATGAGAGATTTCTCCCTAGAATGTGAAATATTTGAAAAGAGTGAAATTAAAGTAAATCCTTTTCAGTAGGTCATAGCTAAAATGGGTAGGATATTTGATCACAGCCCACTTGTCCTATTAGGGACACTATCCATCTGTCTCCTAATTAAGCAATATCTGTGTTATTAAGAAGTTTGAAATTCCATGTTTTCATCACAAGTAATGGCCTCAGAAGTTGCACAGCTTTTACTGACTTTGGGATAAGGTATTTTCTTCCAGCTCCACATTGTAAAAGATAGCTGGTCAACTTCTGCCTATTATATTACTTCGTTGTGTGTTAAATCTTTCAGTATTTATATAATTGGCTTCTTTGTTTTGGTCTTTTGTTTATATTGACTAGTTATACAATTTAAATGTTACTGCAATTTGAAACCAATGCCAAAATAATTAACTTTAGTGATTTTAGAAAAGCTATTTAAAGAAAAAAAACATACATTTTTCTGTATTGTTTTACAGACAGCTTTCGAAGACGGGATACTGCTCAGCAAGGTGTTGTGAATTTCCCGTATGATGATGTAAGTCTCGGTAAATTAAGAGCTAAGTAGATGGATAATATGTACACAAGATGGGCATTCCTTTTGAAGTTAGCTGTTAAGAATATCTAAGAGATGCCAGAGAAATCAGGGATTAAATGATCAGAAGGACTTATCATCCAAAATTTGTTAATTTCATTCATTAATCTTATGCATAGTTATACCACTATTCGATTTGTATTCAGAGACCTCGGTTCAAGACCCAGCTTGTTACATTTATTAGCTGGGTTACTTAAGCAGGTTTCTTAACTGCTCTGTTTGAATAAAGAGGATATAGTAATAATATCTTCCTCACTGGGCTGATATAAGATTTCTATCAGAAATATCCCTGGAAAACACTATACAGATATTGTGTCTGCTTTTGCCTTCTATAAACAAACCATCTCAATCATTGAGAAGCAGTTTTAACAGCTCAAAGCTGTACTGTGTACAGCTGCGTTCTTCATTGATAATGTAAGGCAGGTACCAACTTAAATCCCAATTTAAAACAAGGTACGTACTAAACAGCCATGCTAAATATGGTAGGTTAAAGCCAAATAGCCAGTATGCACATAACCAAGTGCCATCTTCAATGGCATTAGTTGGACGTACATAACAAAGGTAGGGAGAGAGTTAGTCATTTGGTCAGTTTTTGCTTAGTCATTGATTTTAAAAAGTAACTTTTAGAATCGAAATCACTATAATCACTGAGTATTCTAAAATTTTTTTCCATCGCAAAATATTAAGATGCACATATTTTCGGTTTAGCAGCTGCTGCAATTTTAAGTACACTTTAAAAAGGCTTAGTGTGTGTGTGAATATGCTTATTTCTTCTGCTTAAGGGTGTGATCTCTTTACTGTTACTTCTCAGTTGACAGTCCCGTCACTGTTTCCAGAGATGGAGAGGCTGCCTGGGGAATAGAAAGAGCATGGGCTTCAGCCTCACATGGAGCCACTTAAAAGATTTCTAAACATCCTGATCCTTAGTGTCCTTTTCTCTAAAATAGGGATAATCACCTTGGCCTTGTGGAAGAGCTGCAAGGATTAGCAGTACCTTAACAATCTTATGAGTGGCCAGGCGCAGTGGCTCACGCCTGTAATCCTAGCACTCTGGGAGGCCATGGCAGGAGGATCGCTTGAGGTCAGGAGTTCAAGACCTGCCTGAGCAAGAGCAAGACCCTGTCTCTCCTAAAAATAGAAAAAAAAAAAATTAGCCAGTCCACTAAAAATAGAAACAAAAAATTAGCTGGGCGTGGTGGCTTGCGCCTGTAGTCCCAGCTACTTGGGAGGCTGAGGCAGGAGGCTCACTTGAGCCTAGGCTGACATGCCACAGCACTCACTCTAGCCCAGGCAACAAAGCAAGACTCTGTCTCAAAAAAAAAAAAAAAAACTTAGTGTTGGGGAAGTGGAAAAAAAAACTGATACAAAGAGCAGACTCTATTGCTGCGTGTTTAGTGGGGAAGCTAACATTGCAAATACCAATGCTTCTAAACTCAGGTTTCTGAGTTGCCAGTGACTGGTCAGCTGTTCTGTTTCTGTGCATATATATATTTGCATGGCAGGATTTAATTTAATAAAGCAGATTTTAAGAGAAGTGTTTAAAGGTGCTTCATTAGAGTAGTCAAGTAATACTGTACAGTTTGGAAGTCCTCATGTGATACAACCATATAAACTCCAGTTAATTGTCTTTTGGGGTACCTTTAACCACAACCATTTCCAGAGTCTTAGATATTATTTGGAATTTAAATAATTCTTTATCCATTGGAGCTAATATCTGCTTCCTGTAAGTTTTGATGTGAGAATCCCATTGGATTTTATATTAGACTCCTTCCCTAAAAGAAACTTCCCATCTATCATTTACTCATACCTTAGAAAATTGTGTGATTCTTACCCACAATTCAAATTTGAAAATCAAAACATAAGCTGCCTAAAGATAGGCTATGGTGTACTAAGTGTTTTGAGGTCAGTAGAATAACACTGACTTTTCTCTCTTTCAGTTCATTCAATGTGTCATGAGTGTTTAAATCAAGAAGCTGCGTGAATATAACAAACATTCCAACTGGAGTTCTCCTTCGCCCTTACTCTTTGCCTTCAGTAATGTGTGTAAACTTGCATTGCCACTTTCCCTTAACTGCTAGTGTAAAGGTTTATTACTTTATGTACAACTGAAGTTTTGTTGTTAGTTTTGATAATAAATTCTTTGAAACTTTAATAACATAAGATCAGTGGTTTTTTACACCATTTAGAACTTCCTTGAGCCATGATCAATCAATCATGCCTCATTTTCTTGCTAAACCTATTTTATGTAAATTTAAGTATGCAGAATGTTTAAGGCACGTTTTTCACTGTGAGATACTAATAGAAACTTTTAATCAGACTACAGCTGTTATCTTCCCTCTCTTGGAGGGACTTTAATGTGGTATTGAAAGTTTTATGTGTAAAGTATTCTTATATAAATGATTTAGACTCACTTGGATGGAAAAAAATGGTAATCTCTGTCAGGCTTTACCTTAGTAGAAATTTAGCACAGGCTCTAAGACTTACAGGTATTTAAATGGCCTTATGAATGAACAAAGGAATGCGAATGATTATTTTCTGCCTCTTTAAAAATCTGTTGAATAATTTGAATGGCAGATACTGTCACCAAGGCCCTCTTTGTCATCATCCATTTAAATATTTGTTAACTAAAAAATTTTGTACATTATAAACTTAACTATATAAAATTAGTAAGAAAAAGATGAAGGGAATATATAAAATATTAACTTTGGTTATTTCTGGCTAATGGTATTCTAGGTGACTTTAATTGCCTTCTATATATTTCAGTATTTTCCAAATTTTCTTTAATGTGTATGTTTTCCTTTTAAAAGTAAAAGATGTTAATTTTTTAAATGTTGTACATTTTCATATGCCATGTGTTCACAAATTAAAAAATATACACATCAGGAAGACTGGAAAGAGTGTACCAAAATGTTGATGTAGCTACCACTGGGAGTCAGGATCATGAGTCCATTTTCTCCCTTCCTACTGTTTTTCCAAATATTCTTTCATAAGCAGGTATTATATTTGTAATGAAAAATTTTTTAAAAAGTTTAAGCCATGGGTTTTCCAGTAAGATCTGGATTCTAATGCTGGCTGTGCCTCTTACTATATGGTTTGGTCATTGTGGATAACCACAAGAGTTTCAGTGTCCCCATCTTTGAAAAGGAGATAATATTTACTTACCTATTGGGGTATTTCTGAATTTGAAAAAGTGTGTCAATATGACAAGCACCAAAAATGTTTCAAAACTGGCCTTGTTTGATTTTTTTTTTTGTTTTTTGCAAGAGTTTAACAAATAATAAAATTAGTCTGTTAGTCTGTTTTCTCCTTGCTAGTAGAATGTCTTTCTTATTCTAGGACACAATGTGAGTTACCATTCATGTGAACAATTAGTTGTCAACCAATGAAAAAAAACATCAAGCATTTTTAGCCTCATTTCACTAATATATTTTTTCAAATATTGCTAAAATATATCCATTCAATATTTATTCAACCCTAACATATAATTATGTAGTTATGCCCAGGTTATATATCATCATGTGAAGCAGCCTGCTGTATATTACACAGTGAGTCTAGGTTTCATACCTATTGTCTGTGAGGCCACAAAGCTTTACTTGAGCCTGGGCTGTCCAGAAATGAGCCACAAGGGGCTCAGAGGGTCAGGATGCAGAGCGCTCACCTTCAGAGTCCCAGCACCTGCTATTTGGTTTCAACTCACTAGGATTCTCTGTGGAAATCATAATTTAAGGAAATGGTAATTTCCCGGATGAGGGTAAGCGGTAGGGAAGAAGGCCCTTGCTGACCCAAGGTTATGGGCCATATTTGAACCATCCTAATGCTCTGATAAGTCCCAAGGTGTGCTGCATCAATCATGGTTCTGAATTTGCTTTTGGGTAAGTGCTGAAGTATTACAAAACCATGCCTCTCAAATCATTCAGTTAATTCCATTTTAATTATTGAGACCTTGAAACAAACCTCCTTATCTCCTCCGCTTCTGCTTTCAGTTTCTTTGCAAAAGCATGGAGCATAGTCTTCAGTGGGTTCCTGCAGTTAGTTTCCTTCCCCTTGACAAATTTGACGTATCCATCCCCTTTAATTACAGCCAAAGTCTGCCTTACAAGTGACTCTCATGTTGCCTTATTTCTATTTTATGCTGGGTTCTGTTTCATTGTATACTTCTAGTGCAGCCTCACTGGCTACTTTAAAACTGTTTCCTGATCTGTTTTGTTTTTTTTTTTAAAGCATCTAGTTGGAGCATGGTAAAGCTGTGAACTCAAACTTGAATACTTCAGTTATTTAAAGAATTAAGTTCCTCAAATCACTCCAACTTGGGATTTAATTTTATCTTGGAGACGTGTGCTTTAGTCTTGTGCTTCAAGAGAATCATGATTTATAAAGTACTTACAACACATTTCATGCGCTTCTGTAAGAATGTGGCTGCCAGAGGCCTGGTGCTTCCTGGGGACAGCTGGCATACATTTGTACCACAACAGTCCTATTAAATTAAAGCTCTCACCTGAGCCAAATTGGAGTTCAGACTGTACTTCAGCATGTTCCAGGGGTAGATACCATCAGTCCATGAGATGTCACATGAGCTAAAACTTCTGCCATCTGTGAACTTGATTTTGCTTTGGCACAACTTGAGTGTATTACTGTTTCAATGTTCATTTAATTACTATATGCCTGAAATACTATAAATACAAGAAATGGAGCTATATGTAATCACTATAAGCCTTTTAAATCTCATAATAAATGTACAAACCCTTCATCAGTGACTTCCTTCTATTTTTCTCACATTAAAACAGCACCTTGACTACTTATAACTACTTTTGAGCTGAAGGCAAGGAAACTAACTGCAAATGCCAGAATAATGACTGGCAGGTATATTGTTTAGGCCATGAACTCCAACTCAAGAAGCTAACCTGAACCCATCCAGACTCAGTGCTTTAGAATCCAGCATGAGTGAGCTCATTAATTAAGCACTGCTGCCTGAGCAATAGGGCAGGATATAGGAAATGGATCCTTCTTAGGGTGAGGGAGAAAGTTTATAAGGAGAGGCAAGTGGGTAAGTGGAGGAAACTACTTTTGCCACTCAGATGAGGAAACTTCAACAAATTGAGCACTCAGACTTCACTAACAGATTTAGATTTCTCGTCACTGTTAATGGTCCCTTCTGGAACAATGTGGAACAGAAAAGAACTCCTGAATAGGCCCCCCACAAAGCTTCTGAAAACTGGCTGGGAGGAAAAGAAAGGGAGTCGTGCATCAAAATAACATAAATCTTTTATTGAAAGTTACTTTATTGATGTTACAATGAGAGTAACATATAAAACTGTGGTATCTTATTAGTGAATACTAATAAAATTGTGCCAGAAATTTGAATCTCAAGATACAGTGACCTTTAAAAACAGCAAGATTTTGTTTACTTACAATGTGAGAACAGTTTTATAACTTGAACAGCCGTAAAACAAATCACACTCAAGAAAGCAGTTGCCATATACATTTCTGTTGGTGTTTGCCAAAACTCAGTAATTTTTAAAATAGCTTAAGAATCTGAAGTGCAGAGTAGCAGAGAAATGTTAAAATGGTGCGAATCTAAATATATACATGATTACCTGATGACCAAAAGTGAAACCATGCTACAATTAACACTCCCGTGGGGTGGCTTCCACTACCTGCAGATGGACATTGCCTGTTGAAGATGATCCATGTGGAAAACACTAGCACAGACTCAGAGTGGCCAACAGAAACTGGTAGAACACACAGTTTCTGAAAGAAGTCTTTTTGGGATGTTAGTTTGGAGGGGCAAGTCTCCTAGCAAGTTAAAAAAGGAGTACATGCTTAGTTATTTTAAATAAACCTTTTGTTAAGCATTTTTGTAAGTCAGTGGCTTTTAAAAACAAAAAACAATTTTCCTTACAAAACAAAGGTGCTGGGTCATTATTACACTTTAAAAAGACTGGTTGTAGAATCACAGTTTTTTTGTGCTGGATTAGAAAACAAAAGTGGGGTCTCTAATCAGGCAGTGATATACATGTATAATTTAGCAGGAGCTCTTGTATTATTACTAAGTATTAATTCATATCAGCACTTTCTATATTGAGTTATCTGGTATAATTTAGCACCGCTATATTTAAAGATTTAGGGCTGTTTGCATTATGTTAGAGCTTAACCATCAAAACACAAATCATAGTCTGAAAATTCATAAGAGGATAGGCCCTAAGGTGAATGCAGATCAGTATTATATGTGTATTTTCAAACAATAGAGGAAAATACCCTCCATAAACTCTTGGAAACTTTATTGATGATTTTGTATGTGCATTATCTTAACAAGATCACTTCGTCTCATTGTATGCCTTTTTCTAGAACAAAACGTAACACATATTTTTGCCTGGTTTTGATTTCAAGAACATGAAATGCTGATCACCTGACCAAAACCCTGCCAGCCTTGAAGCACCTCCAAGTATGATACAGGTTCTACAAACAATACAACAGGGACACTTGAGGTGGAGTGACTGGCCCATCATGGACTGCACCATGAAGTATTTACAGAGCCAACACCAGTGAAAATGCAAGCACACAAGTCTGTCTTAGGCACCCAGCACCTCTCTCCCCGCCACGCCCCCAGTGACCACCCTGTGCTCTTCTACTCGCTTGGCTTCAGGGATCTTCATGTGGCTGTCCATCTTGCTCCTATGCCAGGACTAAATGCCTCATGACTGCTCAAAGGTTACTGCTTCTTATCTCTCCCCATCCTGAAATTCACAGTCTTAGGACCCATCTATCAGTGACTTCCAAAGTTGCGTAATCCATGCCAGCATGCCAATTGGAGAAGACTAAAGATGCCTGCCACCCTACTCTGCACCCCTAGGGTCTTCCCAAGTGCCAGTTTAGCCAAGGTAGGGACTGGCCTCCACGACAGTAAAATTCCTAATCAGGAGGAAAGGGCTGCACAGCTAATGAAGGGGAGCTACCTTAAAAGTAGGAAAGTTCTGGAAACATAGTGAGGATGCTGTTTATCAGGCTATGGGATATAAAGGCCCCAAATACTAATTAGGCAGGTTTTTGTTTTTGAATGTTTGTTTTGTTTTTCTGCTTACAAAAAACCACAAGATACTCCATTTTGGGGACTCTAACAAAGCAATGAGTAAAATGTGAATAGAAATACCATCTTCTGTTTTCTAAAGTCTTGTTGCATCTTTGCTCTGCATCTGCAGGTGTGGCAGAAAAGCTCCTCTTGGAATTAAAAGCACCTGCCCCACATAGCATATGCTACAAGCATGTGCCAACAGTTCCCGGCAGGGGTACGTTAACACACAGTTGCTCACACATATCAGGATGGGCCGCCGCCTCTCAGCTGATCTTCATGAGAGCAGACTGGGCCCCTCACAATACAATAAACAGAGGAAACTGTTTATGAAAGTCCTTAGTTCTCTGACGCTGGGAGAAAAGCTGCTCATCCAAAATCAGAGTAGTCTTTTGCATTCAGAAAGTATCTCAGAGAAGGGAAAAAAGGTTTGAGTCCCAAATTAAGCCTTATAATTCCATAGAAATGTTTGCTTCTTATATAAAGCTAGTGGAGCAAGGAGAAATTCATCTTTACTTCATATATTTAAGGGAGGGAAAGTATTTAGGTGGTGATTTTAGAGGAAAAGATAAAGTAAAGGAAAAAGATACTTGAGCATAAAAAGTAGACATTATATTACAAATGGGAGTCAAAGTGTTTTGTGGAAAATTCATGCCAACTTACCAACTGGGCAGATGCTATTTACAGTACACTGCCCATATGGGGAGTCCAGTGGCAGCAGCCAATGGTGCCCTGATCAGGCCGTGTGGCAGATGTGTTGCCTCTCTCATTCCTGTTGGTTCCAACCTTCGTTCTCCCTTTCCCATATATTCTGCAAGCTACTCAATAACCTGCCAATACACTCCCTTTCCTTTAAGTAAAATAAAGTAAATTAGTCTTTTCTTTAGATAAGGATTTATTATCATGTCGAATATAATAACATAAATATTTAAAGCACTATATATATAGGTTAAAAGAGAACTACAATGACAACGGGAAATGAATGGATGAAATGAATAAATGAACAAACAGTTTTGAAGCACTGAAAGAAGTGAATAAAAATACCATACTTCCTCCGGCTCAAAGGTAACTGTATAAAGTAAAAAACAAGATCCAAAGAAAGGTAACAAGTAAAGTAGCCATAAGAGATTTGGGACAATGGGCAGGATTAAATTATGAAGATATGTAAGGGAATCGACAGAAAAGAAAAAAAAATAAGTCTTTTATGAAATTCTAACATAAATAGTCCTTCTCTGGAAATGCACAGAATATCTAATTTTATCTTTCTAGCAACTTCTTTCAGAAACCCTGTTAATCCTATATTCAGAAATTCTATGCTGGACTAACTTTATGTACAAATACAATTTTAAAAGCCTTTTTAAAGCAAGAGGGAAAAAAGAGAAACTGTAGCATCACTTAATAAAGCAAACTGAAATTATTTTTCAATATCAAACTAAAAAATAAGCTTGGCATTTTAAGCCTACATCGCTTTATTAGTCAACATTTTTTTAAGGAACAACTCTAATGATAGGTTATTCCTAACTGAGGTGCTGGGTTACTTTAAAAATACAGCAACTATAGCAAATTGAAAGCCATCGTTATGCTGCACTGTCTGAAAAGTACTGATTCATTCCTTTCCACAGATTGCCTGTGCCCTGGGGATCATTTTCTAGCTTGCAAAGTTCAGAAAAGGATGACACTTCCTATGTAAAGAAAGAGTGGCTGGATGTGGAAGGCAGTTAGTCCGGCCAATCCGTTCCTTGAGGGATCCCTGCTATCTCACACCTCCCTTGTGGACATTTAGTGGAGATAATTAAATGTTCCTTTAAATCAGGGTTTACTGCACTGTAATGACTATGGATGAATGGAACAGCTCAGGCAGTGGGGTTTGCAATCTGCAGTCTTATTGATGCACAAAACTTTAGAAAGGGGGAAAAGGCATACAATGGAACATAAAGGCCAAATAACTGCTCTCCTCTGCTTAGCAACGATCCTGTAGTGGACTGGGAAATATAAATATTAGTTGCATGATACAAACTGCTTTGTGGCCTCAAAGTTTCTCTCCAAAATAGATATTTAAAAAGAAATAATCCTGTGCTTGTATTTAGTGCCATGGGTCCCTTCTATCTATCTCAGTGGATGAAAAGTCATTTATATATAATTCCTCTAGGACACCAACCATGAGTAGACACATAGATACTTCTTGAAACTATCGCTTGAAACTATAAATCTGTGAAAGAATTCCACCAATGGCTCTAAGAATGTTTAAACATGGGAGATAGAGTCGATTCCCAGAACAGAACATTAAAGCGACTGTATTTCTAAAATCATAAGCTCTGCAAATAAAACAAAAACATTTTTCATTCAATTCCATATGAAGGTTATTACCTAGGAGGACAATTACAAACTATTCATATATACCTCTAGAGCAACCATGTCTCCCCCAAAAGGCACATGATAATGATTTTCATTTGAAATAATAATTTCATGTAAAAAATAACTGAAGTGAGGAAAGACAGAGAAGAAGGATGGATAGATGGATGATAGAGATCTGTTGACTACTTAGCTAGCCATTTGTGGATTCTTTCAAATTAGGGCTTGTGTAAACTACAACTAGGAAGCATATTTACATATGCGTACATAGCCTTACATTCAAATCTATAAACTCTTTTATAGTCAAAATAAACCTTATAACATTTGCCTTTTATACACTCAATACCATAAAAACATTCAGTGCACATTGAAGTGATCTTGGCCAAAAGTCACTTTATTTGCTACATCTTTCAATCTGTCTGCCCTTCTGTCCTTGGCTTGAGCTATGTGGCAATGTTGTCCAACACTCACCCAAACCTTGGTCTGATGGATTGTTTTATTGTATTATCAACAATCACATCCCTTCCTATAATGAAAAATGCTGTTTCATAACGCATAATTTTGGATGATTAAATTGCTTTTCAAAGATTTTCAAAGACTTTCAGAAGAGAGGTCCATTACGGAAGACATCAACACACAGAGTATAAAATGCTGCCTTCTTAGGTGGCTCTTCAGTTTGGGCATCTAAGATGATTACAAATGGAGATGAAATGGATTTTGTCCATGGACACTACCGGGAGAGATCAAATTTAGAGGATATTTCTGAAATCTTGTCTGCAGATTCCATTCCTCTCAAGAAAAAGCAGAGAAGAGGAGGAAATCAGAAGTACACTTCACAGCAGATCATGTGATCGATCCCATCAATTTCAGACCTCACTAGGGTAGCTTTCTTTCAGAATGATAGAGCTGCATTATAACAGCTATCAAACTTTGGTTTTAAAGAAGGGGCTTTGAACATAGAATTCTCACTTTCCTATGGGTTAAAAAATACACAACATATGATTCAAAACATCAGATTCTTTCCCCTGCCAGCTGTTTGTGTAACTTCACAGTTGCTGAACCTTTGCAGCTTTAGATTTCATTTAACCCTTTATGAACTGTTAAGGCTTCCCAGCTCAGAAAGAAGAACCTTCCATCGTCTTGCTTCAAAGTCAGTCAATGCAGAATGACTTGCTGGGACTCACATCCCAGTGATGATAAGTATCCTTAATCAACAGTGTAACAGTTGTTTTTGTTAAAACAAGTCATTCATTTCACAGATATGGGTGGCTGAAAAGTTTCCTTGAAACAGTTTTGTTTCAAGGAACCAAACTTTAGGCCACAAAGGGGTAAGAGCATTGGCAAGTTGGAAGCTACCTGTTCACCAGCATCCGTGGTTTCATGTGTCTTTGGTGCATTTGCTTAATCTCAGCAGGACACACCACTGAGGGGCTCAACAGCCTCCAGGGTGAGACCAGCAGATGCGCTCTGGTCCTGAAAGATAATAGCTGCTGAGGCAGGCACTGTACGCCTCAAGAAAGGAAGCTGACAGGCTGGATGATTCCCAGGGAGCAGCAGAGTGTCTCGAGGTGGCACAGCAGCTGCACTACTGGACTCCTGCTTCAGCAAGCTGTGGGAGCTGGAAGTTTTGCTGGGCATTTTGTTCTCTCACTCAATTACTCAGTAAAACTGCCTCCAGACTGTGCACCGTTTAAAGGGATATCACATGTTTTGGACAAATACCAATTATAAAGAGACACATTTACAGCACTGACCACTATATTTACAACATCATCTGCTTAAAATCTTTGAAGACCACTGGATGGATGACAATGATGTGATTGTGACTGACTGATTTTAGGCATTTGGCAAAATACACTTGTGTGTAACAGCTGCTTTTTTTTTTTTTAAGATTTAAAAATGTTTACATATCTACAATTGTCCTTGTATGCTGATATAAATATGAAAAGTAAAAAATAAAACAAAAATAAAAATACATGTTTAAAGTTAGCATATGAGATATTGGCCTCTCAAAGCTTTAAAGTCCTGCAGAAGAATCCTATATGCCTTAGCCCTGCATGCTAGTTTCTATTATAGGATGTTGTTTCCTTAAATATGGAAAACAATAAACAGAAGCTTCATGCATATAGCATTACTGTTTACAATGAGGATGTGCTTCAGAATGTCAAGTTCTGAATCCACTATTGTCCCTTAGGAAACTTGCTACATTTGGGTCTTGTGAGTTAATTTTATTGATATTTCTACATATTATCTGTCATGCAGATTATCCATTAACATACCAGTACCTTTACTGTTCCATGTTACAGTGTAACATTTCAGTAGTTCTTTTCATGGTTCAGTTAAATCCTAAACCAATGACAAAAAGAAAATGGTATCCAGATGTGAGATTTGGCTTCCTCTCCTCTGTGGCATCTCAGAGGGCCTTCGTATTGTCTGAAGAGCAGATAGATTTGCAGTGATTCCATGAGGCTGGGTTTCTATAAAAGTTGAAGTAAACAGTTTCGATGGGTCACATGTAAACAGTTGATCTTAAATGGATGTCTCCCATAGCTGCACAACAGAGAAAAGCAAAATTTCACAATGTAAAATCAGGAAGTAGATCTATTCTGAGCTATGAAGATGAAAAAGATTCAGCGACTCCATCTACATATATGTGACATGGATGCACACTCTTGCGAAGTCTGATAAATGGATAAAATAAACACTCCTACTTTGAGCTCTCTCTTTGCTCTAAACCTGTTTCTCAACCTTTTTAACAACTGCCACCATTTGATACAAAAAACATCACATTCTCGAGAGCAGCAGTTCTCAACCCCAGCTGCATATTACACTGATCTGGGGAGGTTTTTAAAATCCCAATGCCCAGGCGACACACCAGACCAATTAAATCAAAATCTCTCCGGTGGGACTCAGGCGTCAGGATATTTAAAAGCTCTTTAGATGATCCCCTTGTGCAGCCAAGACAGAGAACCACTGACATCAGGGAAGTGTGATTCCATCAATACTACCACCTCCCACTTAAAAATCATTGCCCTGGGTCTATGACCAGGCCATATATGCCAATTCCATCACTACCCCTAGAAATGGCTCTGTCTCAGGAGCTGACGTATCAGAGTAGAAGGATGCATTCAGGCAGGAAGTCGCTTCTTTAATTCCCCCACCCCTATCCTCTCCTTGCTTCTGCCACCAGTTCTTTATACTGGCCCTGTTCAGATCCAATTTCTACAGTGTTCGACAACCGCCTTAATGGACTGAAAACAAGTCTGGCATGATAAGATATGAATGCAACTCAGTTCACCAGAGTAGGAAGGCCAATCTTTTCAAAAAAGTCAAGCTGATGAAACATGTTTCCAGGCAATTTCACTTCGGTGAAATTGTGATAAACACAGAAAGCCTATGACCAAGGTGACTTAGGTTGTATCCACTTTCCACCCAAATCCCATTTTTACTGGACATTTGGGGCATGTTGCTGTATATATAATGAGTTTCTGGGGGGAATAAAAGGAGAAAAAGCTGAGTGACTAGGTAGATGTTTCTACCTAGGTTCTCTTAATATTTCTCTCAAATCCTCATGGAAATCTTGTTCTGAATCCCCATGTTGGCTTACCCCACAGGACTATGGTGAAGCCACCTGTGCTATCTACCTTAGCTATGCTTTACACATCCTTGTCATTAAAAAGACATCCATCCCCTTGTCCTTTGGAAATCAAAGGGATCTCTCAACTATTAAGGATTTTTCTGAGTGCGTGACACCTGTTGATGGAAAGGAGTTAAACAGGGAGCTTGCAGGGTGTCTGAAGCAAGGAAGATCTGGATTGATGCTCAGATAACAGCTGGAATGGCAATTAAACTTTGGCCTCAGAGAGCCAGAGTTTGCTCAGTATGGTTATGATAAATATTAATAATAAGTGACAGACTGCAAAAAAAAAAAAAGAGAGGAACAAATGAATGACATTGGGAAAACATGAAAGTCATGATTATGCAGTTGATAAAAAAGGAGCAAAGAATTGCCAAGCTATCACTTTTAGTACTAGGCATGACTTTGCCTATGTCTGTGTGGCTGTAACAGGGGGGCTGCCTACAGGAAGATCTTCTTGTTCTATTCTCCACAGCCAACAAAGACAGCCCAGAGACAGGATCTACATGCTTATGTGGCTGTTCCACCGTAGGTAGAATAAATCAGACCTTTCACATAACTATCCCAGCACCCCGAGTATTTATGGTCACCTGCTCAGACCAGGGAAGGGGCCATGGGCCAGCCATTTCTTCCAGGGAGCTGTCATTTTCATGGGCTCTCGTGTAGTAACATCTCCAATAACCCACACACTGGTGTGACAATAGCTAAAAGAATGTCCCCTAACTTGATGGAGAAAAACAGTGATGTAGCCAATTTAGCAGGGGAAAAGAAAGTGGGTGCTTTACTTAGACAATTCTCTGAGGAAGGGAGGAATGACATCAGCCTAAGATTTCATCATCACATTCACATCATAAACAACCAGATATCTATCAAAAAGTCTCTTGTTTTTCAGGCCAGAAAGCTAAGAGCTGG
Source organism: Propithecus coquereli (assembly GCF_000956105.1). Lineage (NCBI taxonomy): Eukaryota > Metazoa > Chordata > Mammalia > Primates > Indriidae > Propithecus > Propithecus coquereli. The sequence continues at coordinate 3,073,151 of NW_012144855.1, read as the reverse complement.
GAATCTGAGTTAATCTTCTTTTCTGTCTCTTACCATTTCTCATATTGACATAGAAACGTAATTTCCCACAATTAATAAAACACTTCTGATTGTTTTTAAAGACTTTTTGGATATAGTGATATGATCAGCTTTTAATGATTTGTGTTTTCTTCCTGAGTCTGAGTTGACTGAGTTAAAATCTGAATGATCCATTTTTACCTTGAACCCCATGAGTTAGGTTTAGGATCAAGGAGGCTCTGAAACATTTTTCAACACCAAAAAGTCTAGGAACCCAGGATCTACCAGCAGCTAAAGCTGCCTGGCCTTTAAAGTTTTATTTCATTTTTTTGAAACATTATTTCTGAGAAGATCAACGTTACAGTGTAACTGGCCACAACAGAGCTTGGGCATCAATGAAGGTAATTATTTTTTGGTTGTATCTTTCACTAAAGCCTCTGAGGGCTGGTCTGCCTCTCTAAACTCTACTATATCTCAAATTTCACATAATGGATGTATTTTAAGAATGTTGTGAGACAGAGTGGTAGTGTGATTAAGATGTAAAAGGTGACAAGATTTAAATAAAACTTTTGGTGCATCCTATTTTTATAAAAATAATCAACATCTCCATATTTGTTTTTAAATTCTGCTTTTTTAAATATAAAAGGCTGTTAAATTGTGCCAAACCTTTTGCTATATTCTTTTCATATTATAGATTTTTCGAGTCTTCTTTCCTTGTATCTGAATTCCAACCCCATCTCTAAGACATTGATCTGATTTTCTGGCACAGGTTCCTACTCCTAAAATCCTACTGGGCATTATGAGCCAAGGAAGGCCTGAGCAAGCATACTAGGCATGGAAAAGACACTAATTTACTTAATGTCTGGCATTTCCAGGTATGTTCAAAAAACTGACAGAAGGGGGCGGAGCAAGATGTCCAAGAATTGAAACCTTCAACCATCAACCCTCCTCAGGAACACCAAATCCAACAACTATCCAGGCAAGCAAAGACCTTCAAAAGAACCAAAAATCAAGTGAGCAATCATACTACCTGGTTTTAACGTTATATCAGGGAGAGAAGCACTGAAGAGGGCAGAAAAGATAGTCTTGGTTGCCTGCAACACCCTTTCCCCATCCCCAGGCAGAGCGACAGTGCCCAGTGGTGAGAGAATCCGTGTGCCCAGGGGAGGGAGAGAGAAATAATTGTGAGACTTTGTACTGAATTTTTTTGGAAAGATAAACAAAATAGACACACCTTTAGCTACACTAAGAAAAAAAGAGAGCAGACCCAAATAAATAAAATCAGAGATGAAAAAGGCGACATTACAACTGATATTGCAGAAATCCAAAGGATCATTTAGAGACTACTATGAGCAACCATATGCCAATAAATTGGAAAACCTAGAATACAGGGATAAATTCCTAGATACATACAACCTACCAAGATTGAACCAGGAAGAAATCCAAAACCTGAATAAACCAATAACTACTAAAGAGATAGAAGCAGTAATAAAAAGTCTCCCATCAAAGAAAAGCCCAAGACCAAATGGCTTCACTGCTGAATTCTATCAAGCATTCAAAGAAAAATTAATACAAATCCTACTTAAACTATTCCAAAAATCAAGGAAGAGGGAATACTCCCCAACTCATTGTACAAGGCCTGTATCAAGCTGATACAAAAACCAGTCAAAGACACAACAAAAAAAGAAAACTGTAGGCCAATATCTCTGACAAACATAGATGTAAAACCCTCAACAAAATACTAGCAAACCAAACTCAACAACACATTAAAAGGATCATTCATACTGATCAAGTAAGATTCATCCCAAGGATGCAAACATGTTTCAACATATGCAAATCAATCAATGTGATACATCATATCAACAGAACTAAGTACAAAAACCGTATGATCATTTCGATTGATGCTAAAAAAAGCATTCAATAAAATTCAACATCTCTTCATGATAAAAACTATGAAAAAACTGGGTATAGAAGGAACTTACCTCAATATAATAAGAGCCAACTATGACAGACCCACAGCAAGTATCACACTGAATGGGGAAAAACTGAAAGCCTTTCCTCTAAGATCTGGAACAAGACAAGGATACCCACTTTCACCACTATTATTCAACATAGTATTGGAAGTTCTAGCCAGAGCAATCAGACAAGAGAAAGAAATAAAGCACATCCAAATTGGAAAGGAAGAAG
>NW_012144855.1:3047791-3070423 GCF_000956105.1 Propithecus coquereli | reverse complement strand
TAAAATACTTAGGAATAAACTTAACCAAAGAAGTGAAAGATCTCCATAATGAAAATTATAAAACACTGATGAAAGAAATTGAAAAGGATACAAAAACGCAGAAAGATATTCCATGCCCATGAATTAGAAGAATCAATATTGTTAAAATGTCCATACTACCCAAAGCAATGGGCAGATTCAATGTAATTCCCATCAGAATACCAATGATTTCTTCACAGAAATAGAAAAAATAATCCTAAAATTTATATGGAACCAGAAAAGACCCAGAATAGCTAAAGCCATCCTCAGAAAAAAAGAACAAAACTGGATGAATCACATTACCTTACTTTAAGTTACACTACAGAACTGTAATAACCAAAACACCATGGTACTGGCATAAAAATAGACACATTGACCAATAGAACAAAATAGGGAACCCAGAAATAAATACATACATCTACAGTGAACTTATCTTCGACAAAGCTGCCAAGAACATACAGGGGGAAAGGACAGTCTCTTCAATAAATGGTGCTGGAAAAACTGGATATCCATGTGCAAAAGAATTAAACTAGACCCTTATCTCTCTCCATATACAAAAATCAAATCAAAATGGATTAAAGCCTTAAATCTAAGACCTGAAACTATGAAACGACTAAAAGAAAACACTGGGGAAATGCTTCAGGATATTGGTTGGGGCAAGGACTTCTTGAGTAATACTCCCACAGCGCAGGCAACCAAAGCAAAATTGGACAAATGGGGTATCACCTAAAAAGCTTCTACACAACAAAGGAACAATCAACAAAGGGAAGAGACAACCCACAAAATGGGAGAGAATATTTGCAAACTACCCATCTGACAAGGGACTAATAACTAGAATATGTAAGTAACTCCAACAACTCAATAGGAAAAAATCAAATAATCCAATTAAAAAGTAGACAAAGGATCTGAATAGACATTTCTCAAAAGACAACATACAAATGGCAGCTGGTATATGAAAAAATGCTCAACATCATTAGTCAATAGGAAAATGCAAATCACAACTACAATGAGGCTCACCCCAGTTAAAGTGGCTTTTATCAAAAAGCAGGCAATAATGAACGCTAGTGAGTATGTAAAGAAAAGGGAACCCTCGTAAACCTGTTGGTGGGAATGTAAACTAGTGTAACTCCTGTGGAGTACAGCATGGAAGTTCCTCAGAAAACTGAAAATAGAACTACCATATGATCCAGAAATCCCACCACTGGGTATATATCCAGAAGAGGGGAAATCAGTGTATCAAAAAGATAGCCACACCTTCATGTTTACTGCAGCACTATTCACAATAGCCAAGATTTGAGATCAACCTAAGAGCCTATCAAAAGATGAATGGATAAAGAAATTGTGGTACATATACACAATGAAATATTATATAGCCACAAAAATAATAAAATCCTGTCACTTGTAACAACATGGATGGAACTGGAGAACATTATGTTAAGTGAAATAATCTAAGCACAGAAAGACAAATCTCGCATGTTCTCACTCATATGTGGAAGCTAAATATTAGAAACAATTGATCTCATGGAGACAAACAGTAGAATAATGGTTACTAGAGGTTGGGAAGGGGGGATAAAGTGGGAATGGTTAATGGGTGTAAAGATATAGACACATAAAATGAACAGTATTTGATAGTACCAACAAAGTGAATATAATCAACAATAAGTTAGGGTATACTTTAAAATAACTAAAAGAGTGGAATTGGGATGTTCCTAACACAAGGAAATGATAAATGCCTGAGTTGATATCTCAATTACCCTGATTTGTTTAATTCATATTATATGCCTATATCAAAGAATCACATGTACCCTATAAAGATATTCAACTATTACATACCCATAATAATTAAAACTTTAAAAAAAGATACAGCAAAACACACTCTTTGTTTTGCCTACTCCATGATTTACTATATTAGCTACAGTGCATAATAAAATAAGTACACAGCAATGAATAATTAATATATACCAAGTATCTCCAGAATATATCGATGCAGATTAAATTATTTTGCAAATATAATCTGAACCCAAAAGCCCCAAGAATCTTCTAATATTCAAATTTAACTTTTTTCATTTTCTTATAAACAAAAAAGGAAAAGTGACTCTTTTAAAACATGAACTCATAGATAAATGATAATGAGTAGGTAAGCATATGAAGATGTTTCCACATACCCTGGCACTTTGTCGGTTCACTTTCTTCTCCTCATCGGGAAGAGGAGGCATTGGGTAAGGGTATTTTCTGCTGGAGGCAATAGACCCAGTTGATGAAGAAGGAGACTTGGCAGGAGATAAAGTCCTGAGATGTTGAGAACATATGAAATAAATATCATGTGATTGCCTAATATCTTTTTCAAATATCTGAAAAGTGGGTTCAGAACAAACACTCTAATTTCTACTTTCATAAGCCACTACTACGAAGATTCAACTACTGGGAAGATATTGTCATTCCCAACACTGGAATGCTGGAATTTTATCTTCCTAATTTCATGACTGCAATGGATCATTTAAATGTTAGGACAAAGAATTATACTTTTCAACTAGACAGCCAAAAACAAAATCTGGTATAGAAGAGATGAAAAGCTAAAATGGAGAACAGATAAAATTATTCTAAGAGCTCATAATGGTAAATGAAGTATACAAAATATTAATACTCTGCCTTATTTTTACCACTTAATGTAAAAATGTTTTTAAGTATAATTCCAATTATATCTTAAGATCTTAAAATATATTACAACTGATATATTTATTAGTTGCTAAGTCACACATCAGTTTACACAAAACTCATGCATTCAGAGGCCAGTGTGTTAGTTGTGAAGGAACAAAGGCAAATACAGGGGTTTTGATAATAAATTAGTAAACATGCAAGCAGTAAGGAGTGCAGAGTTCCAGCCAAACAAAGTCTGATGAGAACATATAAAAATGGTCTGATTAGTCGCTATAATCAGCATTTCTATGTAAGCTATTGGGGTATTATTCTGTACTTGTTTGATTTTGCATGTACGGTGGTAATATTTGAGTAAGCTGGACTCACTAGAATATCTCATACTTATTGCTAACTTGTCTTTAAAGTGAAAAAAACAACTGAGTAAAAAATATCTACTAATAACGTATCAATGGAAAACAGATGTGATAACTGCAGCAGCTATTCCATTCACAAAGGTCACCACTATACATCCATGACTCCTCAATTCCTGGTGCAAGGTGCTAATGGTCCACATCGCTGAACTGGTTACACTGCCAGAGAGCACAGGTACTTAATGGTCCAGTTGGATTCACTTCATTTGCTGTGACTGCCTCAGCCTGGGAATGTTGAGTGGCGGTAGAGGGGACAGTGGCATTGGGTAGATCAAGATCCACTGCCTACACTGCATTCAACAGCATGAAGATGTCTTTTTTCCTCCCTTAAATTTTGGTTCCTGTCCATATAATACCCTTTGCTCTGGTTCTGCCACAGTTTTCGAACTAGTTTCCATTTTATGGACACTAAATTCAAGCTAAAGTTTGAAAATAATTTTCCTACCTATCCTGAGATCTAAGTGACCATTTTGGATGGATTTTAAGATTCAAGAGTGTTTCAGTTTACTTTTAATCTGTAACTCCTAACATTTCCTCTATTTTTGAGGAAAGGCCAGGACCACTCTGTAGCATGAACATAGCAGCTGTTTGATTTCTCTTATATTCATGCTCTCCATTGCTGAGTGGATGGGTTAACTAAGATTATTATTATTTCAAATCCTCTAAAGTTCTATTAAAGCAATGTACTACTCTAATTCAGAAATGAAATTTATTTTAGAAAAGCATTTTAAATATGATTATAATCTTAAAAACAACGAATTTAGTCTGTGTAAAATGAGGGCAAACTTTTGCATTTAGATATTAAATGCATCTTTCTAAAATGAGGGCTATTGACCTAGGTTCAGCTTTTTTAGCCTGATTATTACTGACAAAATATTCAAGTTCAGGAAAGCTAGTCAGGAACACAAATCTTGTTAACTTTAGAGGGCTCACACAAAACGAATCTTTTTCTTAATTTGCTGTAGTGTGTGTGTCCATATGACCAGCCTGGGACATAGATAAAGCCGTTCTAATGAGGGGTGCTGAAAGTCCAGTCTTCCCCTCAAATATCTTTTCATGGGCACAATCATGAGTTAAAACAAAAACCAGAGGTATTCTCCAGAACTCCAAAGGAGCTGTACATGTACACCTCCTTACATTAACACTCGAGGTAACTGACACCGTGGACCCTGAGGGGAAGAAGAGAAGCTGAGTAGGACAGTTTTAATAGGGGAAGGGGAAACTCGTCCTGGAGGTTGCGTGGTGTGTGGCAGCATAATGGTGATTATCTTGCGGGATGGAGAGCACCAGAGCAGGAGTCAGAGTAGGAGTGGACAACAGGACAAGTCAGTTTAAGGAAAATAAACTCAAAATTTCTCCAAATCTCTAAGGAAAACATTTCTTCAAAACCGCCTCCAGGCTCTTTTCTGACCCTGGCTACTTGCCTGGCAGTTCCAACCCAGCTTTCACTTAAAGCCAGGCACTAGCTCAGCTCATTCATTAACAAAGTGAAGTGCACCTTTGAACACATGTTAACCAATGTCATTACTACATTTTAAAGAACCGTAAAAACCACAGTGGGTGCCATATTAGAATTACACAATAAAGGTATTTGTGTGCCAGTGGACTGTGGCTACATCAGACTTCCTGGGCTTGCCTTTTGCAGACAGGTCTGTAAGGCCAATCGCAGTTCAGTTCTGCTCCCCAGGACAGGCTAGACCCAGGCCAGTCACATGAGAGGGACACACCTTATTCACTTTTGTTTATATGCAAATTTTTAGTAGGCTGATACAGAAGGATTTATTAAGTGTCCTAGAATAGGATTTAAGTAGTCAGTATCTATCCTGCTGCTTTTAAGTAATTATGGTGAAATGGAGAAGGAATAGATTTTGGACTCAGAGCCAAGCTCTGATTCTGGTTCTGACTCAAAAACCACTGATGAAGTGAGTAATCAACTGGATAATACCCAAGAGTAAGGATACCTTCTAAGAGCTTGTAAAGCACTGTCACCAACAGAACTGCACCCAGATGTGGGTGTGGTGAGACAATGCTCTTGGTCTGATCTTGTCTCTTTCTGATAACCTGACACATGCTGAGGACAATTTGAACAACCACTGTCATATCAGAACTGGATAGGCAGCAAAACGGAGACACTCCGCTCAAAATTTTTAGGCATTTGCCTGGCTCTTTGTAGTGATGTGGATACTGTATTTCAAATGCTGGGTTACATTTTGGACCAGTTTTCTGCAGTCACAAAGTCCTGATTGCATTTTGATAAGGATGCCACAAATCCAACATCACTTGCGTGATTAATATGGTGACCTTTGCCCTCATTGATGTTTTTGGCAGGAGAGGTAATCTTGAATGATCTGGCTGCCGATGTAGCAGATCTGAGCTTAAGCATAGGGCTGGCAAAGCATAGGCCAAGGTGTGGATGCACTTTAGGCCTTCTATGTGAGGCTCGGCTTGGATGGAGAGTGGATGAAATTCTCTCTGTTGTATTGGAGTCATTGTGTTAAAAGGTCTGGGCCATCTCAGTTATTCACCCACTGCCACAGAAATTTTGTGTTGATTTTCAAAGTGCTACCAGCGTAACCCTTATTAATCCAAAAACAACAGTTAAATTATAACCATCCACTGAACTTTAGCCTTCATACATTATTTTAATAATTAATTCTTAATGTGTTATCCACGGTAGGAACCAACATCTTACATTAAAAGAGGAGCTAAAGAAACCCTCTAGAATTGCCCTTGCAGCTTTGCACGTGCAACCGGGGGTGCTAAAGCATTTCCCCATCCAAATTGCATTTAGTCATGCAGCTTCTGGGCAGACCTGGGTGCTGATTTTAAGAAATGTGAACTCTTCTCTGGGAGCCACATAAACTACTCAGCTCACCCAGGGGAGGTGAATCAACTCTTCCGGGGTACCATTTCACAAAATATTGCTGTGAAAATGCTAAGTCCATTTAGGAATAAAAGCCCTAATCCACATAGGACCAAAGTCATTCTGTTTTGAGTCTATGGCTGATACAAATCACAATCTGCCCACAAGCCTGAGGAAAACAGAAAGGAGGAACAGGACTGCAGGTGAGCCAAGATTCCAAATAACATTCAAAATCATCTTACCTGTCTTCCTGACGTTGGCCGTCTTGGGAGCTACAGGTGAGGGTGGGATGTTTGGATGTGAGTGTACGTGTATGAGGTTCAGTGTGGGGAAGTGTGGGACAAGCAGAGGGACAGGGCAAGAGGGAAAGATGGGGCATAAAAGCAGGATATATTTTTGTGAGCAGGCAGGATTTACGCTTTCCTTAGGGTATATGCAAATGTTATGGATCAAATTAAATAAAATGCAGGTAGGTCTAATCATTTTCTCAAACTGTACGTGACTAAACTAAATGGTACGCTGGAAGAGAGAGTCCACCTTATATGGGTGCTGAGAGTTAAATACACATACATATTTTGGTATCTGTTCAATGTTGACCCAAGTCATGGCAATAAGTAATATGAAAGCTTATTGTTAAATTATGTTCAGACAAGGCAGTAATTGAATCTACATTTCTTCTTTACATTACTTGTCCACAAAGTAGTCAGGTATAAAGTGGACATTTATCCCTGGGAAATCACTGTGATATTATAAACAGTGAAAAAAATACCATTAAGAACTCTTGAAAATTCTCTCTGACCCCTAATATTACACAAAGCTACAGTGAATTCAGTAAATTTGATAGTTTCTAAAATGTGGGAATACTCTTCTCGAGTCAAGAACAGCTGCTTTCTGTTCTCTTTGAAGTATTAGACACTTTTATGAGCATTAAAAAATTAATGCTTTGTTGAAAATCTGTAAAACACTCTTCTCAGCACAGCCCTTCTCTAGTAGCAAATGGTTATTCTGAACAAATACAACCTAAACTCATTCCACATACTCTCATGTGGTCAGTATTATTTCAAGAATTCTCCAGTTAGATCCAACCATTATTTCTATTCGAAGTAAAATTCCACTACATTTCATTTAGTTTCTTTTTCAGTTTTTCCTTGAGTTTTCATATGCACTATGCACTCTTAGGCAGTAAGTAAGAAAAATGCATTATGAAACTGCTCGATTCTAGAAATTAAATTGTTTGGGTTAATAGCGCTTCTTTATTAGTGGAAAGTATGTTTCATGCCCATAGAACACCACACAGCATAAAATGAAGAGAAAGCTACTAAAAAGCTTAAGATGGTGATAAGGACATGCACTAAATGGTGACCCTTTCAAATGGCTTCATTTGAAACATTCAGAAAAGAACTAGACTTGGTTATGAAGCCAAAAACAGATCAAAAGGCAGCAAATAAACAAGGACCTTTCCACCTATGGGAACTTGTATTGGGAGATACAAGATAGAGAACCAGTCACACTACAGTATTTGTATGTGCTGGAAGAGTTTGAAAAGGATATAAAATTAATTTATAAAATACCTAAAGTATGGTCCTTCAGTGTTTTTATTCACATCTTCTACCCACTTAGCTACATTATAGTCTCTTTTGAACCATGGGTTTAAATACCTGCAGAAAGCAATGGAAGGAACAAAGAAAGCAGAACAAGATAGAAAATCTGAAAATACACAGCACAAGCTTAGCAAGGATGTCTTCACCCTCCAAATGCAAGTGACCATGGCAAATAAACCAGGATGGATGTTGGGTGATTATGAGGCAGTTTATACAATGACATGAAAATAATCTGAGCTACAACAAGGCTCAAGGCATTCTAGAATGTATTCAACATTTCTGGGAAAGCCTTTTTCAGTGGCTTCCCAAAGTGAATCAGAAGTTCGCTTTCAATCACAGTACTGTCAGCAGTCCAATTCACCCACCTCCAAAGTGGCTTTTTCCAGGCCACCTCTCATTTGGTTCCTTAGTTTTTAAATGGTAACAGTGCTTTTCGAAAATATTCAGTTGGCTCCAATTCCAAGCTGGTATTTAGGCATATAGCATCCAAAGAACTACTAAAAGGAGCAAAGTTCTCTTTCCAGTATGAGAAGGCTTTTACATGGCACCTTACTCCCAATAGTGGATCCCACACTGGAGTCAACAATAAAGTATGCTCCAGCTGGCTCTGCAAGGAGCAGAAATGTTCCCACTCTTCTGATCTTGGAGCCTCAATGCCTATTAAGTGTGGTCCAAATAGGTCTCCATGATCGTGAAGCTGGGTTTAATAATTTAGTTGCAGCTGCAATGTTCCTTCCTTCCTTTTGTGCACTTTGGACTAAACTGTTTGTGTTTCCACTAGGAAAAGGCCCTCAGAAGTTGCCTTCCATGTGTTTGATGATGAATTGTGCGAATGACTGCCAGAGAAAGGTAATGACCCTAGTTAGCACTTCCCTGATGGATCTGGCAAAGTCTCCATCATAATTCCTGTGCACTTTTAAAGGCAGTAAAATTGGAGGTACAAATTGTTGTTTTTTCCCCCCAACAATTTTTCCTTTGATCTTTTACCCCAGGAGCCAGGCAAAAACACATCCCCTTAGAATTTGCCCTTCTAAAATAATATAGATTTAACAAAGCAGTATTGTAAGACTTTTAGAGTTTTTACTGGGTTTTCCCATTTAAAAAATAACTTCTAGAGATATTATACACAATGAAGAAAAAGCTCTATAGAACTTATTTGGAAACAAACTAGGGAAACATATAAAATACATTATTTGTTTTTGGTTAAAGTTTGCTTCTTTCCCCTGTATTTGGTTTTCAAGCTGTTCATAAACACATTTAAATCAAGACTACATTTCCACAGTGGCATCAAAAAGTCAGGTTATTTTTTCCATAGCCCTTTCCTTCATTTTTAGTCATAACCAAGGTACTCTATAAAATAATACCACGAAATTCCCTTCTGAAAGAAGAGTTCAGTTGCTTTTTATGCTTTTAACACCATTTTTGCTAAGATAACGTGTCCTGACTCAGGAACAACTCACTAGTTTTGCCTTTAGCCACAATCATTGCCAACTTGTGCTTTCACAGAGATAGCCAATTAAAACTTGCATAAAGATTTCCACTGAGACTCCAAACAAAAAAAAAAAGTCAAAAAGCAAGTGCAGCCACAGATGAAGGCTAGTGAATGCTCTGGCCTGGGGAAAACTGTAGAAAAAGCCCATGCAGCTGTAATCAGGTGAAACATAGCCACACAGCAAACTGAGTCACCCACAGGCAGACGGCCACTTCCAGGAGGAGACATTTGTTCCTTTCACTGACAATCTTAGAAACTCAAAGGACTGGTGCCACGGATGCTCCATGACAGTTTACAACCACATTGCTTGACTTGCACTCGATGGACTTTTTCCTCCATTTCAGGGAGCACTTCAGAAGGCTGTGATCACTTCACCAGAGGTCACTGAAGAGAACTCTCAATTGTTTGCTCCTGCTGGGGATCTGTGCATGAAAGTGTCTTCACCGTAGGCTTCCTAACATCTCAAGGTTGTGGTGGCTGCAGTGATGGGATTTTATCAAACTACAGTAAATCTGCCTTTGTGGCTTAACTTGGCTTATAGCGCAACATGCAAAAAATGCATTAGACGGGATAGGGGAGCTCTTTGTATGCTCCAGGACGGAAAGGCAGAGGAAAATTAGCTGGCGCTGGCTGGACCAGGAGCATGTCCAAGCAGACATGGGGGCTTGGTCAAAGATCATATGACCCTGTTCTCAGCCAAGGAAGGGACTTGGAGGGAGATTAAGTGGCAGCCCAGAGTGAACGGGCAGGTGGAGACTGACCTGTGATCCAGACTCCCTGTCTGGGGGCTGTCAGAGCCCCCTGGGCTTATGCCTTGGGATGGGACTGTCTGGGCGAGGGAGTGCCCAGGCTCAGGTGCATGGGGCTCCCTCCTGTAAAAACACAATATATAATACACAGTCTAAGCCAAAAAAATTTTTACATCATGTACAACAGTGAGGAAGATGCAAAAGCTTCGAGTGGAAAAACAATACAATAAACAAGGACATTTTACTTCGTTAATTAACAGAGCATGCATTTGTGGTGCATGTTTTAATTCATGTCCTGATTTTTCATCATCTGTTGGAATGATGAAGTACTAGAGGGAATGTTGAAATAATGGACCTGAAATACCTGTTATTCTAAAAAAAAAATAAAATAGATATGTTTGTCTGTGGTCATTCTGCTCCTCTTATAGTCACACAAATGGTATTATTACATCAGAAGCAAATGGGATTACTTAAATATGAAAAGTATAAAAAATTTGCCAACATAATTCTTGATATGCTCTGTATCAGGAATCCTTATAAGAAAATGTGTGTGTGTATGTATGTATGTATATATAGAGACAGTTTCATCCAAGAAGGTATATGAGACTAGTGATCAGCTTCACAGACTCAGCTCCATTTAATTAACATGAGTCATGTAAACAAAATCAGAAAAGTCTAAAAAATCTAAAGGAGTCCTTAATACTTCCCCCTCACGAAGATGATTCTATTGTGATGTCTTATTAAATATAACTTAGTTATCTCACAGGCAAGATTTCTCAAAGTCTATCTGTGGTATTATAATTTTTATCACATGATGTATGTAGAAATTTTATGTAAAATTAAAAAGAATAAGTGATTGCTCTATAAAATATTGTATGAATATTGGAACACCAAATGTTCTTTGGGTCCTAAACTCATAGCTTTAACATAGTACTGAATTTTTTTTACTTAGGAGTTTTCAAAGCTTTGTTGTAGGAAATACTGTTAGAACACTAAATAGTAAATAAATGATTGCCATGTCTTATTACATGGTATTTCAAGGAATATCTAAAGACTATTTTATAGTTTTATTTGTACTCTTGTGAGCCACTGAGATAAGTTAGGGAGCTTTGACTATGTGACCTCATGCAAAACAAACCAAACAACATTCCAAGAAGAGTTTATCAACAATGAGCCCTAAAGCATCCAAGCGCTTTGGTAATGTTTAAGATAAACTCTAACAGATTAGTTATTTAGGATGGAGTTCTAGGATGCCATTCTGGACCATGCAATGTATCACTTGAAATTGTCTATTGTCTCTAAGGTAAAGTATCCTCTAGAAAGCTTTGACAAGCCACTTACAAAACAATACCATTCAGGTGGAAGGTCCAAATTTCAGGGCAATGCTATTATTCCTGGACTGGAAAAGGCAGGGTACATGATGGAAAAGCTAACATAAGTTTTTGACAGGCAGTCGATAAATACCTACTATTCAGACTTTTTAAGTATTAAGGCATGAAGAAACAATAGAGATCCTGAAAATAATAACCACCACTATAGTGAGAAATAAGTGAAAATTTTTAGGTGGATTAAAAAAGTATGGGTAATTAAAACTAGGTGGCAGGGTCAGTCAGAAAGGATACGAAGAGTGTGTTTTATTCAATGCAAGCAAATTAGGTTTGAGGAGGTTTTGTTTCTTAAGTGGAGAAATGAACAAACAAAAGTGCCTGGCATTTACTTTATTATTAAATGTAACTTCTGATCCCACCTCCACTAAAAAAAAAAAGGTGTGGCTATTATTTCAAACAGATAATGTTGCATTTAGTGACAATGATTCAGTTAAAGAGCAAGTTTAGATAAATGCCCTTTTAAATGTTCTCAGAAGGAAAATTTAAAAGGGAAACTTATTCCATTAGTCTGAGAGAATGCTTAGATTGCAGCTATGAAGACTTCGGAGCGGTGGTTTTAGTTTGTGAGCAGTTCATGCTCTAGTACGATGAGAATTTTTCCCTGATGCTTCCAGGCTGTGTGAATATTGGGGAGCGGAAGGGTGACCCTCTGAAATGGCTGGACCCGGTGATGAGAAGAAAGGAATGTTATCAAAATTCCCTTCAAAAGGAACCAAAACACCACAATGGCAGGTGACTGGAGGAAAAAGCCTGTAGCAAGGGAGTGACCCCCACTATCAGTGAATATTGGTATGGGCACAGTTGCGGAGATGCCTATGTAAAAGAGAAAAGCCATGGTTAATTCTTAAAGGGCAAAAAAGAATTAAAAAAAACAAAACCAAGACTGGAGGCATGGTTTATGGTTCTTTGTCTGCTTAATCAACTTTTGACACTAATTGCACAGGACCTTAGAGTGCCTTTTTCCATTAGAGGTTCAGACTTACTCAGTTGAATTAGACCGAGGTCTAAATCTTTTCCCTCTGATTTTCTTTCTGTTGCCTCCCATGTTACCTGAAAAAGATGGTTTAGAGCTAGATTTCCAAGTAAATAAGTGATTTCCCTTTGTCTAATTACATGGTATTTCAAGTGGGTGTAATGCATAAGCAGCACCACCCTAGAACATTGGGCTTTGTAGCACTGTACAGCCTTCTCAATGTCTCTAACGTACGGGTGCTACCGAATCCTGTCACTTCCCATTCAAGGAAAAAAAAAAAAAAAACAACTCCTATTCTAGATATCCTCCTCTTTGTTGGGAGAAGAGCTAAATAGCTTTCAAGAACGAACGAGGCTTTTAACACCAGGGACCACAGAATATAGAACTTGGATTGTGTGGATAGATGGATTCAGAGTACTGGCCTCTACCTTGCCAAGAGTTACTTCGAGGTCGCCCATTTTCACAGATGTCTGAAATATGTTTTGTGTCTGGAATCCTTTCACTCCAAGAATGAGAGAGCCCATTTGACCTGAAATTGAAAATATTGATATATTGTTCAAAAATGTAATCAAATGGATCTTTTGAAATCAGTAAGCAAAACTTCTAAGCATTACTTGCGTTAATAAATCAAGAAAGAAAAAATCTGAAATGAAAGAATGAAGAGAACATGAAAGTCTTCATGAAGAAGGCAGAATTACACAACATTCAATTTAAGAAAAGTCAAATACAATGGAACCCCATTACAATAGTCTATAAATGAAAAGTATCAGGACACAATGTAAGCCAATTTACATTCCCCAGAACAGAGCAACCACATGGCAAATTCACTGTGTATATCAGTTATATAACCCCAATGCAGCATCATAATGGGGTCCCACCATAGATGTTTCTTAATTGTAAAGCAATGGTTTCCATTCAAATACTATGAGAACATGGACTTTCAAGAGATTACATTAAGATTACTTTATCAAAGTAATATTTAGGTTTTCTTAAATAATAAAATTATTTTCTGAGAATTGGCATTTTTCTCTACAAATACGGTCCAATAGAGTGTAGTACATGTTGGTTAATTGTCCAATAACTGAACTGAATCAGGAGTTTTTCATGGAAGTGTCTCTCACAAAGCCCATGTACCATTGAGCCCCTCTGCTATTTATGTCCTACCTCCTTTAAGTGAATTATGTACAAGAAGCAAAATTTACACACCTACTTTATACCACACAAGAAATGAATTTTGACAAATTACATATACTTAGGAGTCCAACAATTTGATAGAATTTTTTAACTGTTTAAAAATTATAACCCATTGAGATTTTTCTAAAGTCTGGAAATTATTGAAATGGATATTTTAAGCTCTTTTTAAGGTACTTTAGAAAATAACACTATACTTGAAAAGGCTTCTCCACATATCATTTTGGTTAATTGCTAATAATGTCTATTTAAAAAAGACCCTTCCACTTATGAGTGAAAATAAATGGAACTCAGCACAATTATTTCATATTCATTCCCTAGGCTGGAACTTTTTCAACATCATTTGCTACTTACAGAATGACTCATATTTTATACAAAAGGACAATAGAAATTCTGCTGGAATCCGTTGAATTCTCCATTCATTTGCTGTTACTTTAATTTAAAATTTAATATTTGATCAAGAAAATATTCACATGAGAGAATTCAAGTAGTTCCCTAGTTGTCTTTTTCTTTCAGCCAACAAGTCTTCAATAAATTAAAAGAATAAATTTCTAAAACATCCTTCTACAGAACTGTACTCCTTGGCCAAAACGAGTATTTCTACTTTTGTTTTAAGCTTTGTTTTCTAAGTAAAAACTATCCTTCATACTTAAGAAGTTCCACATAGAGTTCCTAGATATCATTAATTCCTTACATTCTCCTTCCTGATTAATATTGATAAAGATTGAGAGCCACTGCAGAATTTTTACAGATGATTCACTCTATACAGAACTCAGGAACTGATGTTTCCTCTCAATAAACTAGCAATTTCCCCTTCACTCTACAAAGTAATGTGTCCAGGCATGAGAAGGGTCACCAAAACTTTTTTCCTATCCATTATACCCCACTGGCAACTTTAAAGAAATTTTTCCACAAGAGTATTTTAGCTTCCTTCAATATGAATATAGATCTTATTCCCTAAAACATTCCAACTGTTTATTTCTTCTATCCATTTACTTTATCAAGCAATTATAAAGCATGCAGAATTTTAAATGGTGTCAAACACCTTAAGATGCTAGAATAAGAATATAGTATCAGAGTTTAAGACATATAAATATCAATCCCACCTGTACTATTATAAAACTCAGGCAAATATTAAGCGTACCTAATTTGTCAACTAAGGTATAAATTATAAAGTCTAAAAACAATCATCCCAGAAAAAAAAGGCAAAATCGTAATGTTCAAATATATGATTCACAGAGAAGCAATCTTTGTTTCATAGCAAGCTTAGCTTTAATATATATAAAATCAAAAAAAATATTCAATGCGGCACTTATGTTACGATTTATGTTAACAACTGCTTTTACTGAAGCATGACAGTAACCTTTTTCTTTGACTACCAAACATGACATAAAGCTCACCATTTAAAATACTATTAAATTCTATGATACTTTCTTAAGCCATGTAAGAACAAGACTGGAAAACTCTGGGGTTTCTATGAAGATTCAGGGTTATTGTTTGTTTTGTTTCAATTTTGTGGCCTGATTTATATAACAAGTGGTTCTGAGCATATGGCATTTTGAAGTAGAGTAATCAAAGAACAAAGGATACTATTTTTCAACATTCAAGAAAGAAGGAAGAAGTAATCAAACCTGCTGCAAAATAATGAAATGTTCTGACTAATGGAATAATGTGTGATGGAACAGGTAGAAATCTGAAAATGCGACAGAAAAGCAGACCTCTTCTTAGAACTAGATGCTGAGTTTGTGCTGACTCCAGGAGGAATGTCGCTATAAAAAGAGTCACCATCTCCAGGCTTTTTTACATAATCTCCCTGGGGTAACTGTCTAAGGCATAATAAACATTTCAGAGTCAGAAAACAAGACACACACATGAACACAGACATATACAAACATTATATCAGAAAAAAAGAGAGGTAGGGATAATGATCTACATGAATCCAATCTATAACAACACGTAAGATTATTAATAAATGTGACAAAGTTAAAGTCATTCTAATTGTAGAGGTCGAAAATGCAATCACTGAAGTCTATAGTTTGGATGAATAGAGGCTTGCTTTGGGGCAAAAATATGGAAAGATGAGTGTTTTCACTGTAATTTCATTACACTTGGAGATGTTAACTGCAGTTTTGTCTTTAAAAAAAAAAAAACAAAACTGTGTAAAAGGAGATGTATTAGGATATACAGTCCTTGCCCAGATAAAGCATAGATTTTTTTCACTGTGAGGAATGAACTATTCATGATTTCTAAACATTATATAATACAACCTTGATTTGGTCTAAAGAACTGACTGATATCTCAACTATTCTATAACTTAATCCAAATAAATCCTTATTTGAGTCTGGTGTTCAATTTGGAACTTCATTTAACAGAAATATGAAGAAACTGAGAAAGATTCCAAGTTGAATCAAAAAGGTAATTTTATAGCTGGTCAGTGAAGGAAGATAATTTAGCAAGAAGAAGAAAGGGTTCAAAAAAGTAACTGAATTTTTATTGAGACTATAAAAGATATTTATAGATAGTTGGTGGGTAACCTCATTTCTCTGTCTCTACTGTAGCAGAAGTATAACAAGGGACAATCTATATAATCTGCACTGTAACTGACCTTACTCATCTGATTTTGACTTAACTAAGATTGGAACAGATATTTATGACTTCTCTTAAGGTAATCAGATAGAAATTTCTAGATAGGGTCCGCATTCAAAAAACCCTCCTACAGTGGCTAATCTGATCATTTGTCAATGGTGCGGCCCCCAAACAGCCAAATGCATCTAAAACTTGATTCAGTTCCATTCAGCACTATTGTTGGAAGTGCCACAAACTAGTGCTGGACTGAGAATTTTAAACAGAGCTATATTTCATTAAATCTCCAATAAAAGCAAAAATTTGCTAACTTTTTTTCCTATGTGGTTTCTCATTTACCATTATATTCTTGGTTACTTGCTGATGCTAAAAATTTTATCCAAAAAATACCACTTTCAGATGTTCACTTGCATACTGATTCCACATTGTTGTAAATGTTTGAAATATTTTGTTACTCATTCTTTTGAATGACTGAATACCCTCTCATATTTTTCTAATGCTATAATATATATTCACAGATCTCTACAAATCTCAAAAAAAATTAATTCATATAAAGCACATATTTTGTGTGACTTAATCTACTTCTCTTTATTTTAACTAAAGAAAGCAGAATATCTCACAAAATTAGTATGAAAGACTAATTTTACCTCATTCTTTAATGTAGGTTCCTCCAAAATATTTTTTAATTCTGTTAGTGACTTCAGCTCATAATAGTTATCTTTTATTTTTCCCAATCTATTATGAAATGTTAATTTTATAGGAAAAATAACATAAGATCTCTATCATTTAGGGTGTTACATGACAAATGATATATTTTCCTATGCAAGAGATCTTTGATCCCTATAATCATATTTTCTGTTTTACCTCATATCAATAAAATATTTCATCAGTGCTTGGAAAAATATTTGCAATAAAATCAGAGTTCTATATTTTGCCTCAAGTAAAAAACTTCCCTTTTGTATCATATTAAGATTTGTAAAAGAATCCCATCAATACTGCATTTCCATTAATAATCTTTACGGTTAACAAACCCTTTTAGTCACTACCACCTTTAATGATAATCTTTATAAGCTGATATGTCTTGCCAAATTCAAATTAGATAAAGACAAGCTATTATGTAAGATCTCCAAACTATACATGACCTTTCCCATTACTCTGTTCCCCCAAATGACCTTCTCTTTACATGGTTCTGGCATTCAGGAATGTACCCTGGCAATTACCAAGGCCTCACTTAACTGATACTGAAGAGGTAAATGGACTGCCTTGCACAATGCATGGGTGCCAGTTTTGCTTTTGTCAACAGAACATGTTTTACCACTCCTTCAATGTAACTCCTCTGTAGCCCATGGTCATTTTTTACAAAGTGCCCAAATATCCTAAATGCTAAACATATTCTAAACTGTGGGCTTCAGTCAAGGGCTTGGAAGGGAGTTTCAGTTTAATGTACCTCTGGGGCACCACTTCATTTTTATCACTGTAGACAGATCAGACTCTTACCCATCTCCATTGCAAAGTCTCCAAAATACAGAAACTACTTCACTGCATTCTCCTTAAAATTCTACAAGGAATGCATATAACTTTCTCGACATAGTAAATGTCAATGGTAGATAATGAATTTTGTTAAAGATCTCTTAAGAACAATACTTAATATCCTTCATTGTCCAGAAATTTATCCTTTTTACAATATTTATTACATATTATAGCAAACCTATTTCTTCTTTCTTTAGTGAAAATGGAGAATATCAAGTCCCTGTGATCAATCAAATAACATTTCATCATTTGTTACCAAAGATCATAAATGACCAACTAAACGACAGCTTTAAAATGTTTAAATTGAACTTCTTTTTCTAGTCTTTTATTTTCTTCATGGCTTTATTCTCAAATCTTGAGTGTTTTTATTTCACCAAATTTTGGACACTAAAAGTGATTACTACAGTAGGTTGCCTGACCAGTGCTAAGTTTTATAATGGGAATATCACCTTATAATTCTCAAAATATATGCAAATACTTTAGACGTGTCCATGATATTTTTGTAAACAGTAACCAAAAGAAAAGAAATACTTGTGTAACTAAGTTTTTTTTTCCCTCAAAAAAGATCCTTCCTATATTAATTACAGGTTGTCTTTTTCTTCCCTACACAACCTTGGCATTTCATTTTGTGTTCTGAATTAATACACTCCATTAAATAACATTCTTTCGAAGGTACTGCCTATTCTTTAAGACAAGGACTGACTCCTATAACTTAATGACTCTGGAGGAGTTGATTCATACAAACTGTAATTACTGTTTCTCTCCAGATCTACAATACGCATGATTATTGCTTGCTTTTCTTATTCTACTTCAGAACACAAAGTCAGCCCAACTCCTGATGTGTTCATAATTATAAATCATCTAGTTGTTATGTTAGCATTCTTAACTTAAATATTAAGTAAGACCATTTCTTGGGTCACCCCAAAACCCTTAGGGAAATAGTCCTATTTTGAGAGATGTTTGATCTTTCCTAAAAGTATCCTTTGAATTATAATATTTACCTTAATGATCCTCATGCATACTTAGCATGAGAAAAAATTTTAAAAACCCATTTAACCAAGTCTTAACTTTAATGCTGAAGGAGGCATTTCTGCAATGCTTGGTTGGTGTCTGGCCTTGTCTCGTATTGGAATTCTTATTTTACTATTTTAAGAAATGTTTTATAATGTGTACCAAGTCACATTGACAGATGCATGAATATCACTGAAATAATAATATAAAAACAAACTAAGAAAGGCTTGAAAAAAAAGCAGGAAGTTCACAAACAGAAAATAAAGTGGCTAAAACAGGTGAGAGGAAAAAATAAAGGGGGGGAAGAGGATTCTGCTTAAAGTAAACCCACAGATCAGAAAGATATGATCTAATTATTCTATTTCTCATTAATCATAATGATGTGTGTTCATTTCAGACAAAGGAAGAGAATAAGATTTCAGCTGAATGTGGGTGTTTTATGAATCTAAGTTCAGTTAATGTTTTTTATTCTGTTGCTATTTGTGAACCTGCCCTGAAAACTAAAACCCACTTGTAAGTCTTGTTACAAACCATACAGCTGCTAAGTCTGAAGGCAATTATGTTATAATATAAACAATAATATCAACTGAAAAAAACTGTGGAAGTTTTCTCTCCTGAAGATTTTAAAGAAAAGGATAAAGAGCCCTCCTCATTACCAGATGTCTAAGGCTTCTCCATGGCTCCTTGGTTCCATGGTTCTACCCTTCACAAGATGACACTGGCAGATTTAAAGTCATGTCTTACATGTGTGGGGTTCTGCCTCCACTACGCCACAGAATGGGGCTTCCATTTTTTTTTTTTAAATAAGAGTTTGTGAACAAAAAGAAAAAATGAGTTAGCTTCTCATCTATCTGTCACACTTGCAAGTAAACATATTAACATAATCCTTCAATATACTGAAAACCTTGAGGACACAGTCTCAGGAGGGAAAATTTACCTGGTTATCAGATTTAGTCACAGAGTTACTTGCCTGTACTCTCCAATAATTTGAAAGTTTCGCCCCGCTTGGCATTTCTGAGCCATTACAACACTAATAAGAATCTGGTAACTGGCTACATATTTATTATCTGCATTTAGTGTCAAAGCAAAACTTTATGTTCACCAACACTTTCACCAGCTCAACCACTTGTGTGGGCCTCATTCATATCAATGTGTGCTGCCTTCCTCTGGGAGAACAACCACATCCACCTCTTTCAGTTGAAGATTAGAGAGACACAGTCTTCAGAGACCACGTGCTAATAACTTCCCTTCACCATAATGCTTTACAGAATACAAAACACCTTATTTGAGAGTTCAGGAAGGTTTAAGTGATTTCCCAACACCACATTTCTGATTCGTTGTCGATTGGTCCTCCCACCATAGACCCTCAAAGGAAAACCTAATTTAAAGGCAGTAACAACTCAAAATTCTTAATTCTACTACCTGGCATCTTTTGGAATTGGGCAGATCTTTATTTGAATGTCTGCAGATATTTTTACAAAACTGAACATTTATTAACACATGCTTTGTTCTGTTGGCCTTACCACTTTCTCTATAATCCCTAACATATTTTCAAAAAGCAAAATCTTTTAGGAGATACACATTCATGACTTCCTGATCTAAAGTCTATTCTTTGCTATGTCTCCATTTTGAGAACTATCTATAAACCTAACATTAATTAGCTATGGGCAAGGGCAAAAACAAAAAAGGTTGTGTTAAAATATATCAAAATATATAAAATAAATACCTGAAGATGTGACAATTCTCAAATTATGGACTAGATTCCAAAAGAGTAGCCAGACCAATGAAATGATGACTGAGTAACACCAGGAGACATGAAATTATATCAGGCACATAAAGGAGATTCTTACTGTGAAATGTTCTTAACTATATCTATACGTATATTGAGTTAGAATAAGAAATTAGTATATATTTTTAAATATTAATCAGTTTTGTATAGTGTAGGCAATCCCCTTATTCTGGATAGTATCTCTAATGGGAACATATCTTATAGCACTATTCTGGCTTTGCTTATGTTACATATTTGAGATATTTTACTTTCCTTTTTATATATTCAATAATATTAAATTACATTGTAGCCTTAGCAACTATGGAAATAGAGCTGAATCATTAATTTTTTTATCTTATTCTAATTCTATTTTTCACTAAAGAAAGCCACCAAACTTAGATTTCTGATATGACTAAAGAACTTCTACCCAACAGAAAGCCTAACTACCTCTTGATCTTCTAGAGAAAAGACTTTAAAACATGGCATAAAGAAACCTAATTGTTTTTAAAATGTAATTAATTTTGTCTCAGTTTTACTTTTTCCCTTAATGATGAGTTAGTTACTCTAGGGCAAGCTCAATTTTTCTAATATCCACATGGACCAGGATTTCAACTGGTACCCCATGGGCACCAGGCATGTATAGAGATTCTCTAGATTCTTGCGGCTAAAGTCTTATAGGGATTTTAAATTATAAACAGAGAAGTTTAAAGTTTTGATTTGTGAAAAAATGAAAGTTGTGGTTGGGACCTGAAGAAGTATCACCATATTTATACCTTATTCATAACCAGGCACATAATTGGACAATGGAAGAAGTTAAGTAGGAATCTGAATAAATACCTTGAGTATAGGACTAAATACTATATGATATGCAAGACCTGGTTTGGGCTATCAATTTCCAGGGTAATATTTTAATTTTTTTTATCAATAGCTAGTAGCATTAGTAACTTTTTAATTGTGAAAAGTGCAGGGTGAATTCCAATATTATGTTCCAATTTAGATTTAGATAAAAATAGGCAATTGTTAATAGAACAACATGAATGTTTGTATCTCTTTTTATTCTGTTGGTTAAACATGGATTTTAAGGTTATGCTGAACAGGATGCCTGACTTTCTCTATGGGCATTTTTTTTTCAAAAAAAGTACACAAGACAATCAGAGATTCCAATTATGCAAATTCTTTAACTACCTGTGTGATTAATAATCAATAAAAAAATTTTTTCCTTATGTAGAGAAAAACAGGCTTATCAAGTGCCAGAACATTCCCTGACAGCAACACTGCCCAAAGAAACTTTGTCACTTATGAATGGAAGCAATTAATATAACTGTAAGAAAAAATAAATTCCCTCAGAAAGTAATAGGCAATAAGAGTGTTATAAACATGAAGAAATGTCAATACTAATGTAAACAAATGTGACACTTTAACATAGAGGAAGTTCGTTTTTGATGGAAAAAAATCAATTCCTACATATATTACTAAAAAATAACACAAATAAGAACCTGCACTAATTGTAGTATTTATTGGATAAAGGAACCATTAAAATTAAATAATGACAGATGTATTTTAAATTAATATATTTCACAGCATCATCATTAAAATCATTATTTCAAGATCATGAAAAACCAAGTGAACTTGACTTATAATCACATGTATGAATTCCAACAATAATGGTAGAAGTTAAACCTTTCAGTTACGTGTTCAGATTATTCTTATCACATACCTCTGTTCCCGATAGTTTCTTTTCATGGACAAGAAGACAGGGGGGAAAAAACACAAGAATTAGTTACCTATAGAAGGGCATTGAGAGGGAGCACTAAATATCAAAGCTTTAGCATTCATTGAAAAGTCTTCCCTAGAGGATTTTGAATTGCAGAATTAAAATGGGGAATACACATAAAAATTTCACTTCATCATTAGGACAAGTGACAGTTAGTGACAATGTTATCAAAAAACTATCCCCATTTTAAAAGCATAAATAAGCTGTAATCATTAAAGAGTAACTGTCTTCTCAACATCAATTGTATTGCACTAAAGTCAATCTTATTTCAAATATGGGTTTTCAGACATAAACATTGATTTAAGTAATGAAATTAATGAATCAAGTTCCTTATATAAATAAACTGTGTTTTCATAGAAATAAAATCAATTCATTCTTCTTGGAATATAAACCCCAAACTATAGCTGTTCCTAAGAATATCAAATAGGAGACCATAAATGCACATCGGAATGTTTTATTTCATCATGATTAAAAAAAAAAGTGAATTAATTCACGGCTGTCATGGACCTCCTAAGTTATTACCACTTACTCATTGAAGCTTCACAATGGAAATATCTGTTCAACTTTTAGTCTCTGTTTTTTATTTGACCATAAGCTAAAATAAACTTAAATGAGTTTTAAAA
>NW_012144855.1:3042758-3045796 GCF_000956105.1 Propithecus coquereli | reverse complement strand
CCAAAAAAGGTATAAGTTGAACTTGGAAGCTTAAGAGAATTAGGCTTTTAAAATTTGTAACTTAAAGTTGAATTTTAATTTTAACAAACAAATTAAATCTTGCAACGGTCTTTTCTCCACACAAATAAACTCACATATTTAACAAATAATAACACCTCCTGCATATCGGTTATGAAAATAAAGAGGCTTTGCCCTTAGCATGATACATGACCACAGCAAATGCTCATTGACAGATCTGCTGCTGCTGTTCTTGTTATTACTGTTATTGCTGCCATTGTTATTAAAGTACTAAGTTCTCTGATTGTCTTGCCTAGATTTGGGGGTACAGGTTTAAGTCAACAGAAGCTGTGTCACTGAAGTGCAAACCAACCCAGCCTTTTTGTAAGACACAATTTAGATTGGTTTTAATTCACTTCAGTGATTTTAAACAATATGCAGTACTTTTAGAATAGAAGGGCATTGCCTCAAAATTTTTTAAAAAAGGATCAATTATTACTTCTAACCATGCGAAGAAAATCACCGATTGTTGAACAAGACCGATTTTCATTGCAAGTGTATTTATGGAATGATACAAAACTTTCTAGAAATTTTCATTTAATGAAAATGTTTAAAAGTCTATTCTGATAGTAAAAAAACTGAGACATTTCACTTACTTATAACCCCATGCAGTGATTCCTAATATGAGGGCCAGCACTAAGATGGTGCCAGCAATTATGCCTATTATGATATTAGTGCCAGCAACACCTGGGAGGAAACAAAAGAAACAAGGACGATCAGTGATATAAAATTCTTTCAGGAACTTTATTCTCCAGATTTGTAATCATCACACTAACAACATTATTTGTTTTTTATTTTTTTTAAAAAATGGGTATTTTTCAAAGGAAAGAAAAATCAAGCATAATTCAGCAGTCCATATCAATTTTTTAAAATGATTTTTTATATATGTTCCTTTTTGATTCTTGTCCGAGTGCATTTTGCACAGTTGTATTTTCCACGTATTTATCTGGAAATAATGACGTCACTGAACTAAAAGAGGGAAAAGTAATAATACCAAAAAGCAAGGGAGGGATGCTAGTACATATACTGGCATATCACCCTTTAGGGAGGAATTTGTAGAATATCTTTGTTCCTTTTGACTCTCACCACTTTCTCAGAAATTCTAAAAATGTTACCGCACACACCACTCCATTTTGACAACTAATGCAAGGTCCTTATTGCTCTTACTGTTGTGTGTTTGTGTGTGATATTTTGTCTCTCAAAGTGAATATAAACTATTTAAGGGGGAAAACATGTCTACAGACTAATACAATCAGTGCTCAGGTGGTATAATGATAAAAGCACTGGGCTTGTAATTCCCAGTCTGGGCAATGATAGCTGTGCATTCTAGAGGAGGAAAACCCAAAGGGAAAAAAAAGTCTGGAGAGCTGGAGATTGGTGCTAATACAGCATGAGGAGGAGGTAGTGCCAGACTGGCAGAGACAGGCAGGCAGAAGCCAGGGCAAGGCCAAAGCTCAGGACTGTGGGATGGCATTGTTGTGTCAGCATCCTTTGTCAAGCAGGCTGAGATGCAATCCTTAAGGGGATCGCAGCAGTGAGAATGGCGCAGTGGGTCAAAGGCTTGGTCAATAAGCTCAAGTGAAGGCCCAAGAGCAGAAGAGGCTGATCTGAGTGAGGCCTGGCTTTGGAGTCAGGAGGCCTGTTTTGCGGATAATGACTTATACCACATGTTTAATTGCAGGGCTTTCGTCCAGAGCCGCTCAGATCCCTCCTTGTCTGCGCCACTCCCGAGGCATTCTGCTAGACATCAAAGGTGGGTGACTGAAGAAGATTCTAATTCCCCATGACGGAAATGGCAGTGTCTCTGTCTGGGAGCCCTCAGTAGTCATGTTGGACAGTAGGGCTAGGGCATGAGCAGACTGCTGGCACTAACCTGCCAGGTCCTCCGTGGGATGGGTGGACGCAGATGCCAGAGGATCTCTTGGTTTGCTAGTGTTTTCTTACTCTAAGACCTAGCATGTCTGTCCTCTCTTCCTTTTCTCCCAGGGATTTAACAGGGATCAATAAACTTAGATGCTAGTCTTAATCAGTTCTAAGTAATTGTAAGTGATTTTTGACAAGTCACTGAAACCCACGTACCTAAATATCCTCATCTCTGCATTAACTGCTGCAACAAGCTCCATACTACCATTGCTGAGACTCAGGACTGAAAAATCCTAATCGTACTGTGACTTTCTTTACTAAAGTTGTATTAGATTTTTTTACTTGTCTAGATGGTTGGAATGAACATATTCCTCTTTTCTCATCCTTTGGAAGTGAATGGATTTCAGGATTTGAGCATTATTTCATGCAAAAGAACTCAATAATGAAATGATGAAATAGTTTAAAAGGGGACATTTGCCTCCAACATATGAGTTCTTTCAACTATCCGCATGTAATTTCTACTTCTCCACTTGGGCCACCTTAGCTTTTATTTATTTATTTTGATTTTTTAAATATTTTAATAGATTTAGGGGGTCAAGTTGAATTCCATTACATATATATATAGTGCAGTGGTGAAGTCTAGGCTTTTAGTGCACTCATCATCCAAATAGTGTATATGGTACCCAATAAGTATTTTTTTATCTTTCACTTCCTCCCCTCTTTTTAAGTCACCAGTGTCCATTATACCACTCTGTGTGTCCTTGTGTAGCCATAGCTAAGCCAGTGCTTACCTCCCACTTACGTGTGAGAATATGAGGCATTTATTTAACTTTGAATCAACATAGGAGACTTAGAGCAACCACACTATGAAAATACATACAACTCAGTATACCAATCTAAAAATGATTTTCCTTTTTTCGTACACTTATCAGATTTCTTCTTTGACTAGTATTTGAAAATGATAAAAGACAATAATAAATTCCATCCATATATTAACCAATCTTATAACACCCCTCCTCTGTAAGGTATATATGCAAATGCAGAGAGGGAGAGAGATCATTGTATTAATGGCAGATATAGAATGAATTCATGTACAAAATAAATGCAAAATTTCATTT
>NW_012144855.1:3040700-3042708 GCF_000956105.1 Propithecus coquereli | reverse complement strand
TCTTAAAAAATATTTTGCTCTAAAGGGTGTGGTAGTGTAGTACAAGTGACTTTTTTCAAGAATTGTTAACTTTCTATTTTTACATAATTGTTAATATTTTGAAGACATATTTAGGAAGGTCAAGCAACTGCAACTGAGTGGCTTTGGGCTCCTTCCCCTAATATCAAGGATAATGTTTCCATATGTGGAGTTCGTTTGTAGCACCTTCACCTGCCAATCTATTCCATCCACATTATAAGCATCATGTTTAACAACAGGCATGTGAGGGTAAAAGTGCCAATTTGTTATTATTTTTCATTCCAGAAACTATTAGATGGGGGGAAATTAAGCCTGGTATCTTTCTATTCAACAAGTTTTACTTTTAATTACCTCAATCTGATTACTTGAGCCATACAGTTGCAAACAAACATTCCTCTTTTCTTATTCCTGCTACTTCCCACCCCAAGGTTTAGAGTAGGAGTGGAAAGTTTAATTGGAAGACTAATGGAAAATGAGCTCTCTGGTCCTAAATCTGCTTTTGAACTTCAAATAGAATATGTGAAACATCATATTCATGAGTTTAATTTCTCTACTAAAATTTCTACATTTTCATTCTATTTTTAAACATATTCTGAATAATGTTAGAAACACTAAAACTTTAATCATTTAGATCCACATTATTTATAAAGAGGATACTGCAGTATGAACAAGATTTGTCTTTTTTGTTAATCAATCTGCAAAGTACACATATTCAGAAATGAAGAACCTCAAAAGAATGTCATAAAAATAAGAAATCACACACAGAAAGTATTTTTAATTCTAATCATTAATTTCATAAGTAACAGGAATAAGTGTTTAGGTTTCATATTTTCTGAAAAGTTCTTCCAAGATTGTAAAAATGAAATATCCACTTGCATCAGTAGGTGGCAGAAAAATCACACATCTAGAGCTAACAATTTTCCTCTCGGTTTTCAAGTGACCAAATGAAACCACTGAGCTACTTCAAAACAGCAATGCTTGTGATGGCAATTACTATATAAGTCCTGCATCAGCTAAGTTGAGGAAATAGTGTGATTGCAAGATAGAGCTAATTTGCCTGAGGTGTGAGAAGAAATCAAATTATAAACAGAAAAGCCTTCCTTTCTGACTTACAATTTTGTAAGTCCGCATGTTATGCTAAAATCAGATTCTGTGAATCTAAGTGTGCAATATATGTAATAACCTGCATACCAAAGAGGCCCACAGATATTGAGCATCTGCTATGAACTGGTACAGAGCACTAGGTACTCATTTAATCAGGGCAAAGTTTACTTCCGTGCTGTGTTCTCCATCACTACGTTATGCCATGTCAGCTATGCTATACTAAACTGTACTATGCTGTCTGCACTACTTGTTAATATAGTTTTTGACAATGTCTCTATTCTCATGCTTGTAGCATACAAAATTTATACTGGCAGTAAACTAACTGCTCTCCCTTTTCAGTCAAAGACACTCTTTCAGGGTTTTGATTTCACAATCAATTGGCTTGAGACCACATCAGGTAATCATAATAATAGCAGGCAATTACATAGTATGTACTGTGGGCCAAACACTGCTCTGAGTGTTTGGCATATATTAACTCGCAGAACTAAGATGAATCTATTGAACGGTATGGGGTTATTTTAAAGTCGAAAATATTCTAATTCCCAAAACTTTTAGTGACTTAAGTTTGATCCATGAGGAAAAACATGCTATGGAATGGGGGAGGGCCCAAAATGCCTGGCAAAAGTTGCCTTCCAAATAGAGAAAAACCCTAGGCCTGCAGACTAGAGCATCATCACCAGAGAAAGGAAGAATATGATTTTAGGTTGAAATACTAAAGAGAATTTAAGGTTTACCATATTTCTGTTTAACTTATTAAACTTAGTTATTTGAATGCTAATAAAAATTTTCACATCATAAGATTGAAGTACTTAAAAAGGAAATTGTACACAGTAAATATGTAAATAAGTCTAGACTGTTTAAAGACATTTACTTAGTAAAATGTTTA
>NW_012144855.1:3029971-3037350 GCF_000956105.1 Propithecus coquereli | reverse complement strand
AAGTACAAGAAGATAAGGCCAAATCAGTAGACTATGTTATACACAATATTATAGATCATTACAATTTAATGGAAATGATCAGTTTTACAAAGTGGACTGCAGTTGTACATTAAAATTCATTATTATGTGGCTATAATTTATGAGTTATCATAAAAATAATTCAAATAAAAATGTCTGAAAGGCAGTTTTCTCTTTCCTTGTGTATAAAGACCACATAATGATACCAAATTAAGTACCCACCATTGCCAGACAGAGTGATACCAGTCTTTTCATCGTCATTGTGAGGGAAATAAGTGTTGCAGTCGGCACCTATCCAGTGTCTGTTACACACACACTTCAGCTCATTACTGCAAACCTGAAATCCAAAATAAAGCTACAGTAAACATCAACTCTCTGGTACGAAGATATGAAAAATAAACATTAATTTATAATTATGAATATTATATGCTTAGAATTTGATAATGTTAAAAAGGATCGGTACTTTCTTAATAATACTAATTACACTATTTCTCACTCCAATACCTAAAAAAGTATTTGTTGACCCAAAGGGAACAATGAATTTTAACAGAGGAATTAATCTGTATCTAAAAGAAATCAATGAAATTATTGTTTTGATTTTCATTAACATAAATTTTATGAGGGAGATTTTAAAAACTCAACAGAAAAATAATCATCAGTCCATTATGCAATACAAAGGGTTTTTTCCTTCCAAAGTAAGGGTCTTTAGGCAAAAATGGTATTAATTTTTTAGGAAGCAAAACAAGATAAAGAGAAGTCTGACAAAGAAGTGGGAAGGCCTGATGTTCTGCAGTGGTCTGAAAAGAAAGCTTCCTAAGATTATAATCCTGGCTCCTTAACCCAAGCCACAGAAACTAGCAACCTCAGGGTCACAGGAACTAAGAATTCCCACAAATAAAGCATAGAAAAAAAATTCACATAGAAGTAACAATTTTTTTTTAATTATATGAAAATAGTCTCTCTTCATTCATCTACCCAGGAAACAGAATCTACATCCCAAACTTGTGATTCAAAACACCTTTGAATGTAGTAAGAAGTAGAGTGTTAAGTCAGTTTTCCATTATTAGAGAGATAGCTGTTTAGGGTCATATCTATTTTTATGGTATAAAAGAAATGAATAGTTCCCCATGCTGAGGTACTGAATACTTACTCCATTTCCTGAACAAACAGTGCCTTCTTTACTGCTTAAGCAAGTACTAAAGTTGAAGGATGCCATGGGAAGACACCTGTGTTCTAAACACATCATTTGGGGACCACAAGGTGTCCCATCTTCCACATAGCCAAGATCTACATCTTCTTCAAGCCTAACATGCCCGCCACTAAAAATAAATTGGGAGCAAAAAGAAAATGATATTCCATTAATTCATAGTCATCTTGAGAACATGCTCAAAAACCTAAAAGTGGCAATATCACTTTCCCTATTTTCTATCTATTATTTAATAAAAACCCGTAGCATAAGCATGTTCAAACTCTGAATGGAGAAAGCAATTGAATCTTTTGATCTAATTCCTTTTGGAGAAATTGATATAGCTTAATATTTAATATCAACATAATGCTTATAAACAAGGGCCTGAATTGAAACAGCTTTATCATTTTGCCTTGGCCACCATGTACAAATTAAGTAAACCATTATTACTAGTATTTGATAAGTAGGTTTTAAGATTTCAAATGTGTTTCAAACAAGGAGAATTGGTTTTGGTTTCTATTACCCAAAAAGATTGCATATGTAAAAATTATATTTTAGAATGACTAAACTATTGTAGCTTCACTAGTTAAAAGAGCAAGCCCACATATTATGGAGATGCTATGTTCTCCTGGAGTCTCTGACCTGTTCCTATCTGTTCTGATCATCTCCATGTGCCTGGCATCTTAGAGATATAAATCTTGGATTTCCCCTATCAGTTGAGTATTGCTCTCTCTCCATGGTGGAGATCTTATTTTCTATATTTCCTGTCTTTCTCTTCCTTGGTTTACTCCTTCATTTTGATAGAGTGTAATTTCTAGTAGCTTCCTGAGAAAGGGTAAATTTTGGAGAAACTTACATATCTCAAAATGTCTTTATTTCCTACCCTCACATGTGACAGATATTTTCCCAGGGTACAAAATTCTAGTCTGGAAATAATTTTCTCCATTGTCTCCTGATTCCCAGGGCTCCTTTTGATAAATCCTAAACCATTTTAATTCCTAAGTCATTGCTTTTTTCTCCTCGCTGGAAACTTTCGGAATTCTTTCCTTTGTCTTAAGGTTCTAAAATTTCATGATGATATATTTAGACATGCCTCTAATGTCACTCCTTGTACCCAGTACTTGGTGATCCTGTTAATATGGAAACTCAAGTCTTTCAACTCTAGATAATACTTTTGAGTTATTCACTGAAAATTTCCTCCCTGCTATTTTCCCCATTCTTTATTACTTCTAAATTTGTGACTTTTTCTCTCTGTTCCATTTCTTTGCTTTTTTAGCCCTATTTTCTGGAAGATAATTTCAACCTCTGTGTTTTATTTGTGCCATCATATTTTTAATTTCCAACAGACTTTTTTCTTCTCTGAATATTCCCTGTATTTTTTTTTTTTAAATAGCACCTGATTTTCTCATTTGAAGTCTCTTCTCACTCATAAATATTGATAGGTGGTTTCCTTTTCCCCCCTTTTGTTTTTGTCTCCTTTTTTTCATGTTAGAGACTTTCTTCACGTATGTGATAATCTGCTCATATTTGAGGTAGGGAGCCAAATAGATGATTGGAAATTCTCGGACTTTCTGAGTGAACATCACTGAGGATGGACCACTCCCATGGCCTCCAGCTTGGAAACCTTCTCTATTATTCTTTGCAGAGTGTAAAGCTCATGTCTGCCATAGGAGGGTGGGCATCTTCCAAACTCAGTTTCCCAGTTTAGTAGACCCAGGGAAGCAATCTGCATATCTAACTGCTTCTTTAACAGACTTTTATCTATCTTCTTTATTTCAGCCCCTTCACCCCCACGCCTGCCATCCCCCTTCCAAAAGTAGATGATGCTGCCCATTTCTGAGTCTTTTGGGAAGTGACACTATATCTTGGGTTGTTTCTCAGTTTTCCCCTTCGCTGACTTTGGAATTCAGCTCTCTCTGCTAAGTCATGTGCCACACATTCATTTGCTTTATACATTCCAAAATTTCATTGCTGTTGTCTCTTCTCCGTTTCTATGCTTGTCTGTGGATATATGAACTCTAAAAAAAGATTCATTTAGTGTCATTTTAGTAGGATTTCAGCAGGGAGCAAAAGTAAATGCATATATTTAATACACTAATTTTACCCAGAAGGCCCTATTCATTTTCCTTAATAAGAATGAGCTAGGCCGCAGTGGCTCACATCTGTAATCCTAAGCACTGTGGGAGGCCAAGGTAGGAGGATTGCTTGAGGTCAGGAGTTTGAGACCAGCCTGTGCAAGACCGAGATCCCGTCTCTACTAAAAATAGAAAAAATTAGCCGGGTGTGGTGGCGAGCACCCATAGTCCCAGCTACTTGGGAGGCTGAGGCAGGAGGATCACTTGAGCCCAGGAGTTTGAGGTTGCTGTGAGCTATGCTGATGCTACGGTACTCTACTCAGGGCAACAGAGAGAGACTCTGTCTCAAAAAAAGAATGAGCTAAACCCAACAAGATTTTACTGACCAACTAAACAAATCTATCAACCACATAATATTCCATGTTCTAGTATTTCTTATCTTCTTTTTGTCTCTTTTCTGTCAGGATTTACTCAATCACCTCTATGAACTATACTGTATTTCGATTTACTAAATGCGCATAAACTGAAAACAGATGTAGCCCTAAGCTGCATTCCTGGGAAATAAGATGACTGATGTTCTCACAGAATGGTTAGATAAATACCTGCAGTTTAATGTTCTTCCCTGCTGCACAACTAAAGTAGATGTTATTTCACCATCGAGTTCTCCAAGCCGTGGGATATTACCAATATTGGTACATAAAAGGTAACCACATAATACATCCCTGTGTCAAAAGAGTACCAATTATTTATTTCTTTTTCCAAAGGTATAGCAAATCGCATGTATAGCTAAACGATGATCTATCATTTTAGCATTTGTTTTTCATCAACTGTATTATTTACTCATATACAAAACAAAATAAAATTAGTTTAAACTCTTACTGGTATACCAAAATCCCAATTGTTTACTAGCTTTTCCTTTACTGTCCATTAGTTCAAGTATTTAAAGAAAATTATCTGTCAAACAGACTTCTTTTATATCAGAATCTGTTTTTCCATAACACACCATTAGATATGCCTATTTTTTTAATATTTGATTAAGTGAATGAATGATCTTTGGATGAGCATTTTTTTTCTGGCATCCAGATGTTTCTTCAACCTGTCACCCCAGAATTAAAGAAGAAATTATACATTATGTATATTTTATTGATTTCCAACTACAAAGGCTCAACATCCTTTTTTGATATATTTCACTACTCCCCCAACTATCACATATGCTTCTAATTTACCTTATACAATATTTTTACAGGTGTTAAATAGTATCTTACATATTCTTTATTGATAATACATTTTAGTTATTAATAGTGATAATGATTAGCATATTTTAATAAATGTGAAGACTGATCAGTAGGCCAGAAAGATTAGATATGGAAATATCAGACTTTATCAAATGGAGAAAAGAGAAAAATTAAAACCTGCATTTATCACCAATATAGAAAAAATATATATTAATTTATTCTTTAAAATAATTCTTTGAATTATATCATCATTTTACTGTATCTATCATAAACAAAAGGGCTTTCTCAACACAGAAAAGATATTCATTCAAAATTTTTTTGCGTTTCACTTATGTGTATGAGCTTTACTAAGTAATTTAGAATACATAAAGAAAATTTGACAAGATCTTTATCCTCAAGGAAATCATAATCTGGATGAGAAGATGAATCACATACATAAATAACTTTAACTAGGGACAAAGGCCATAAGTAAACAGGGCCGTAGGAGTTCAGAAGAGAAGGGAAAGATGATTTATTTCCAGAGTAAATCAGGAAATAATTTACAGAGAAAGTGCTTTCCGCTTTTCTTTCTGCTCTGAAGAATGTGTAAATTTTTAATTGCCAATGATATGGGGTATAAAGGAAGCTTCCTGAGGAATAAATAGCACAAACACAGGCATAAAGGTAGGACAGTGTAATGTACATACAAGGAAGAGTTAAGGTCTGCTAGACTTGGAAGAACAGAGAAGATAAAAAAAAAAATGTAGGTAGGGGCAAATTGTGGAAGAGGTATGGTGTCAAGCTAAGGTTCCATTTTTTTTATTAAATAAGAATATGTCATTCAGCAAACTGGTGAAGAGAGAGTTCTGAAATCAGACTGCCTGAATTCTAATTTAACTTATTATTAACATCCTATGTACATAACCTTGGACAAATTAACTGTGTCTCAGTTTCTGCCTCCATAAAACGGGAAAACTGCCATAAAGATTAAATAACATAGCTGGGCATCGTAGTTCACATCTGTAAGCCCAACACTTTGCGAGGCTGAGGCAGGAGGACTGCCTGAGGCCAGGAGTTTAAGACCAGCCTGAGCTGGTCTTAAAAATAAAAATAAAAAAATAAAATAAAAATTAGCCAGGCATGGTGACATGTACCGGTAGTCCTAGCTACTTGGGAGGCTGAGGTGGGAGGAGAGTTTGAACCCAGGAGTTTGAGGCTGCAGTCAGCTATGATCGTGCCACTGCACTCCAGCATGGGCAACAGAGCGATATCTTGTCTCTTTTTTAAAAAAGAAAAAAAAAATATTAAATAACATAACTTATTGTAAAGTGTGATACAGTACTTAGCACATAGTGTGCACATATGGACAATAGGCAGAGGGAAGATAGAGTCAAGGATCACTCTGAGGCTTCTAAACAGAAGGACAGTAAGATATTGAGACCTTTGGCAAAAACGGGTGGTTTAGGAATGTTAGAGCCAGTTAATTCAATTCAACAGCACCGAGTATACATTCCGGTTGCTTTAATTTCTGTTGCTTTTGACATGGGCTAGAAAGTGTCTTCTAGGTAAGAAAGTCCTGCAACTGCTGCAGGTGTGACCTGGGCCTTAGGAGAGAGGTCAGGATACATGCTAAGATTTGGAAGCCCTCTGTGTAGATGACACTGGAGCACTGGGAAGAGATGAGGCGAGTAGGCAAAGCACACTTCACAGGATGCAGAAAACATGATCTTCCGGCCACTCAATACTTATGTTTGTAATTGACCGAGGCATGAATTCCAGGCTAACTTCACCACCTCACCGTTTGTTGCACTGTATCCATGTGTCTTTGTCCTTCCCACAGTTACCCTTCTCGGTCCCTTCGATATTCAGTTTCTCATAGCAGTATTTGTCTGATGCTGTCACCTCTGAAGCAGAATAAAATTTTCTATCAGTGAGGGAGGTAATGTGTGGGCTGTTCAAAATGTTTTCAGGAAAGGAAAACTGCAAGTTAAGAACACTTCTTCACTTTAGTGTTATATCGATTGCAAAAATTGCACCCATGGTTCACAAGAGTTTTCCTATATCAATAGACATCCACGACTCAGGTACATTTTTCATGAATGCTCACTTGAAATTTGGAAAAAAAAATATATTTAGATTTGATGAGATTTAGGCTACAAAAATAACACTCCTCAGGATTTGGCTAGTAATTAGGGGAAGATGATACCAAATGGTTCCTCAAATAAATATTCTATGCTTTAATCTCAGAGGCAAATATAATGCGTGAATTTCTCAGCAA
Organism: Propithecus coquereli; assembly: GCF_000956105.1. Lineage (NCBI taxonomy): Eukaryota > Metazoa > Chordata > Mammalia > Primates > Indriidae > Propithecus > Propithecus coquereli. Next base: position 3,030,579 of record NW_012144855.1, on the reverse strand, counting down.
ATTTTAATTATAAAGACAATTTTATTAAAATAGTTATGTACTATAATTAGATTCAAGAAACAGTGATATAATTTCTACCTTGCTCACTAATTCTTACCAGCTATCAAAAACAATTTTATTTTGCTTTTAGACAAGCTTGAATTCATGCTAAATCTCTGAGAGTCAAATAACATTTTAAGGTATGTCAGCATCTTTGTTATGTGTTTATCTTTTCTGAAGTCAGGCTGGTTGATGGAGTTATCTACAAATTAAAACAAAATGACTTTTCCAAACTAATCAAAGGAGTGTGTGTGTGTGTGTGTGTGTGTGTGTTTATTTAAACACCAACTAATTATGTTGGTAGTTGCTTTATCTACTTCTTGTTAGCAGTTACTTTCTACAAGTGGAGGAAACAAAAGCGATATGTCTTTGTTCACAGCACAAATGTGCAGGACTAAATTTTCCCCCATCCCAGTGTTTCTAGTTGTTTAAAGACAGCATACACTTCCCCTCCTAAAAGGATTGCAGTCACTATCTACGACTATTAGAATTATTATTATTTTTACAGCTTTTTTCCTAATACAAATTGTTGAAAGAGTTTAGAACAAAAACTGCTTTTAAAAGTTTGG
>NW_012144855.1:3012052-3029921 GCF_000956105.1 Propithecus coquereli | reverse complement strand
AATTTCTTTCTGAAGAAAGCAACCTCAGCAGAAGGTCACCTGTAACTAGGAAAGCCAGCTAGAATTTAAGAAAGATAGCTGAGGAGGAAAAAACAACTCTAACTAAAATTCTACAGTTCTAAGTCAAGGATGCCCTATCCAGGGTCCATGTCCATCCCATATGGCTGTACAGGTTTTGCTTAAGGGCACTCAGCTGAGGAGAGTATCTGTGAAACTGAAATCTAGGTTTGTCTATTCTCCAAGCTGTGCGCCCGGCATGGGCTTCACCTGCCTCGCAGCAAAGGCACCTTCTGATTTGCCCACAGGTACCATCTACTAGCCAAGGTATGTGGGGTTTTATCTTCTCAAAGGAGGTGAATTACTCTAATTTCCAGAAACACGTCCCTTCTGAGACCTGTAGTGGCTTCAAGAACCGTTCCCCCATCAGTCATGAAGTAGTCAAAAATTTACTTCTGTGCTGGTTTCGAGAATGTATTATATAAAAAAGAACATTTATGTCTAGTATACATGTCCATGATAAGTCTGGCTGATATCACATTTTAAAAATGATCAAGCCACACTATTTACTTACTTTGCCCCCAGATGTATTTGCACTGTCTATCCCTGGTTTTACATCTTCCTCCAAAGCAAATTCCCTAAAATGGAAAACCAAATACCCATTATCGATGCAATGTCTGCTTATGTCAGATAACTGAAAAAGAAATATGATTGGGTAAAATAATAGACCAATATTACAAAGGCCTTTAATCTGCAGAACTGATTACAGAACATTTAAAGTGACCTTCCTATTTTGGTAAAATTTCAGTATTTCTTTCATGCTAGTACACATGAAAAATTTAGGTAAAAATGAAGTGACCTACCTGAACACCATCACATGCATATCCATCCATTTTATGAATATTAGGGGCACACTAGGGAAAGAGAACAAACTATGAACCAAACACAGAGCGAAATATCAGGCTGAGCTAATCCCTTCCATGCTTTCGTTTTTAAGATCACTTCTGGTAGTATGGCTAGTCCCTTAAACAATTTAAAAACAAAAACAAAGATCAAGAGAAAGCAAGAGGAACTACAACAATTGGTGCACTTTTACCTAAAAATGAGGCAAAAACAGTTGATTACATAGCAGCAAATAAAAAGAACTGACTGCAATAGACTCAGCTAATGGTTCAATTAAGAGCATCTTGTTTCATACAGATACACCATTCTTTGGAGCAAGGAAAAGAGCACAAAACTAAAGCAGAGAGTATGTCCACAGAGGTGGACAATAACTAGTTTTCTCTCTTTTGCCATAAAAAGCAACACAGCCCTTATGCTTAAAATAATGATGCTCAAGCAAAAGTCTACTTTGAGAATGTTAGAAAAGGACATGCTTTATAACCCCATTTTTTCCCTTGCAGCAATTACAGAAAGTTACAAAGCATTCTTGTTTCTAAACAGACAGTAATTTGCAAATTTATTACACATCTTTTTCTATCATTATGGTAATTATATAGTCATTTGAGAAAAGTTGGGAACTGTGAAAAATAGAAAAAAAATGAAAGACAGAAGTCATTCATATTCCCACCATCCAAAAGCAGCTATTTTTTATATTTTGGTATTTTTCTCTCCACATTTTTCTGTAAAAATTGGTATTTTTGAACACAAGTATGATCAAATTATAGATAATATTTTATATTCTGCTTCTTCCTTTTATTGTCAGCATTCAAATTCCTCATAATTTTTTGTAGTACCATTTTAAATGGCTGTCACACAATGCATTGAGCTAACAATGTACTAAACAATCACTTTAATCTCTATTAATAATTTATGCTGCTATAACTAATGCAATAAGAGTATTAGTAGATGTGCACACACATCATCTTTGGATTCAGAACTGTTTTAAAATTCCTGCTTATTTATAATCACATTCCAAAGAAGTTGCTCTCAACACTTTCTGCCTAGAAGCCTTAGAGGTAGTCATTCATTGAATCCTCATCATCACTAGGTGTTTGCTTAGAAAACAAAGCCACTTAGATAACAAGAAAGGAAAAATATTTTAACAAGAAAGATCTTTAACCTCTTAGGATGACTAAATTTCAAAATAAAGCATTTTTAATGGTCGATGGAGGTATACCACTGTTGAATCCCTCTTCCCTGAAGAAAAAAATATGTAGGCAGTCCTCACTTTGCACCCTTTTCTGGTATGCATGAATTTCAGTTTCCACGGTTTTGTTAAAAAATCATCAGTCCCCCAACAACACAGTTCCAATTTCAGTTACCACAGTTATTAACTGAGAGTAACTGCATAAAGCACAGCTTTGCTACTAGCTCTTCGGTCAACTGATCCCTAGGCAAACAACAGATGCCCGTCATGGTCAATGACACATCTTGTCACTTCTTTCAAAGTCAGTGAGTGGTCACTGCCCATTTGTTTATCCAATTCACACACAGACAGCAAACTGCAGCTGTGTTGCCTTTTTGTCTTCCAGTGACACCATGTGACATTCTACAAAAATGGATAAGCAGAAGAGGGAACTGGCCAACATAGATGGAAGTGCAGCAAAGAAATGAAAAATGATGACACCAGAAGTGAAATTCGATTTGGACATAAACGGAGTTATAGAAAACATAGCTGGCTGTGGGAACGCTGACACTGTTGTTCAAGAGACTCTACATATGCAGACAGAGGAACTTAGTGAAGCAGACTTATTGACAAAAATGAATCAAGTAGTTGTGATATAATATAAGTGAAGATGTCCCAGAGGAGGGGATGCCGGCAAGAAATTTCACATTCACATCTTCACATCTCTCAGAGATACTGAATGACTTTGAAAGCACAGAGGATAAAAAATGTTGAAAGCTGACCCAAACTTAGAAAGGAGTGTAACAATTCAACAAGGCATAGAAAAGATGTTTGCTCTGTATCATAAGGTTTACAACAAGAAGGCAAGCACAGTTCAAACTACTGATAAGTTTTTTACAAAAAATAAAATATTTCAATTCTCAATGTTTTGGTTTTAATTTATAGTATGCTAAATAAATATTAGTTTATGCTTTTCCTATGCATTTAAAACTAACAGTAAGAGAGCTTTTAATAGTTTGACAGCATTTTTTTGAAGATACAGAACAACTGCAATATTTTTCTTTGATTATTAAGACCCCTTTGCATGCTTTTAGGTTGCATGGTCATTTTTATAGTTTATCATTACCATGCAAAGTGAGGACTGCCTGTATGTACACTGATCCTTTAGAAATCTATCAACACTAACCAAAGTTTATCCAATTTCCCTAGCTTTTCTACCTACAACTAAATGCTGTTAAATTCAACAGGAGCCATTAACAGCTAAGGTGGTGCAAGCAAGCGTCAAGAAAGAGAAAAGGTTCCCCTCTCTTCAACCAGCTGAAGAGAAGGAGTCTGTGTTTCTTCCTTCACTAAGCAGATGAAAAGAAAAACACGTTATACTCTCCACCTAAAAACAAAATAGTTAAAGGCATGCATGCAGTCTTAGGTTGGTTCAACATTAAGACAAAAGGATGCTGATTATTGAAACTTAAATTCTTAAAAAATAAAAAGAGAGAAGTGATGTGAAAGAGAGACATGAGTAGTTTGTCCATTTACATGGCTCCTGGCAGTCAGTGCACTATCGTTAGTGCACTATCCCCCCTAGTTTTTCCCACGGGATTGAGAGTAATTATTTTATAAATTACCTGGCTTGAATTTCCTGAACATGTTTCACGAATATCACAATCATTTACTGCTTCTCGGCACACAGTGCCCATAGGCTGAAACTAAAATGAAAAAAATCAATGTTTAAAACTGCAAAACAGGGGGAAAAAACCCTTACAATATCATCTAAAAAAACCAAAATGAAAATTGTTTGGCTATAAATACCTTAAAAACTATTTTAAGATGGTAGTCTGCGAAAACCACGGTTACTGAATAAATGTTATTTTAATAATTGTAAGAGAGAGTTTCTTGTTCATGAAGTACATTCCCTAGTCATCACACACAAGCCTTAGGGCATCCTGCAAAATCAGCTAGAGCTTGATGGTGCATCTCCACAAGAAGGACAAACTAGTCCAAGTTCTACCAATGGTAATGCTTCCTTGCAAGTAGCTTTCGGATTTACAGTTTCTCTTCATTTTTACTGACACCTTTATCACATTATTACTCATTTTTTGCCTTATCTGCCAAGAATTTGAAAGTTACATTTTGGGCTGAATCACATACAAAAAAAGTTAGATTTTCTGGCAAAGCTATTTTCTCCCATGCTTTCCCTTCCTTTCTTCTGCCTCATTTTCAGATAGACTTAAATCTTGGTCTTTTATTCTTTTCTAATGTTTCTATTATTTATGCTGTATAGGAGGGTTTTTATTTTTTCTTTTTTCAACTACCTCAAATACTTCTAAATGTGGGAGTTGTACAAATTCATTTTTAATCTCATTAGATTTATAAATTGCAAGAGTGCTCATAACAATACGGAACAGAGATTCATAGTTATTGTACTTCCCCCTCCCTCTCCAACATTTGGAGCTGGACCCTTCTATGTTTGTGTTTCTGCTCACACAAATGTACATATTATTCAGTTTCCTCGGTTTTCTGTATAAACTTCATCTTCTCTCCCTGCTCAGAAGCCTCCAGTCATTTGAGTTTCCTGCTGTTCCTAGAACATGCACAGCTCACTGCCAACTCCAATAAGGATTTCAATGGACTTTTTTTTTTTTTTTTTTTTAGGATATCTGAACAAAATCTGTGTTCATTCGCCCATATATCAAGAACTTACAAAGCACTGACATTGTGCCAAGCACTGTTCTAGCCACTGGGAAAACAATGGAGAACAAGACAAGAACCTTGTCACAAGGAACTTGCATCTTAATGGGGGTAAATTAACCATAAAAATAAGAAAATAAGCAAGACCATTTAATTTTATGTGTTCTCATTCTCTTCTTCCTTGGGATTGGGGCAAGCCACAATTTTAGAACATCTAGGGTAGAAATATGAGCGGATTTGGGGTAGAGTTTAGAGGAGAGCATAAATGTTCAAGAATGTACAGGAAACTACTGAAAGAAAACATAATGAGGGAGGACTTGCTCCAAGTGCTGGGATACAACAGTACATAAATAGATCAAAATCCTGGCCCTAGTGGAATTTACATTATAATGGGAGGAGAAAAATAAACAAATAAACAGGTACTATTTTACAACAGGCATGATAAATTACAGCCTGATGGCCAAATCTGGCTGGCTGCCTATTTTTATAAATAAAGTTTTATTGGAACACAGCCGTGCACATTTGTTTCTGTATTTTTAATGGCTGCTTTCAAAGGCAGAGCTGAGTGTGACAGAGACTTTATGATCCACAAAACCTAAACTGGCCCTTTACAGAAAAAGTTTGCCAACCCCTGGCTTATAGACATATTATAATAAATATATGTAGAAAAAAATAGAGATACACATGAGTTCTAATCTTGTTCTTCTATTCCCTCCCCTCCATTCACTGTCCTGATGCTGGCTCTCCTAGGAGTCCAGGGTGGTAGTGAGATTTGGGGATGCGTGGTAGAGAACGTGGCAAAAAAGATCTTACTTGACTGGGACAGTTGTAACTTATTTTATAGGATAGCAGTTAATCATGCCATTTTATTTTATGTATTTTAGTTGTATTATTTTATATTTGTTCCTTGAAATGATTATATCTCAGGGAGTCTCATTCTATAAATAAAAGGAAAAAAGGTGTCATTCAATGCATTTTATAGATGGGCAGACTTAAAACATCGGGGACTAAGACAAATGATTCACCATCCCTTGATGTGGCAGTGGGAGAAGCTGACAGAATAAACAGTTGTGGTAGCCAAAATGAAAAAATGTCTATTTCACATTTAGTTTAATCTTCCCTTTTAGAAAGTGCTTTCAGAGATTTCTGCCAGTGTCTGCTTGTCTTAAAAGCTGCCAGGAGACACAGTGGTAGAATGGAAACAACAGAAATGGCTGCCAGCAGATCTGGGGTATAATTGCACATCTATTCGTCATAAGCGGAGTGAGCTTGCACAGGTTATTTCACTTCCTTGAGACTGGGATATTGCTTAATTGTAAAAATTAGGATAATAATGTCCATTCAAAAGTGCGCTTATGGGAACGGTTAAGACAGTAGTCTCAACCAAGGGTGATTTTGCCCCTAATGGGACATTTGGCAATGTCTGGAGACATTTTGGTTGTCACGACTAGGCAGGGTGCTGCTAGTATCTAATAGGTAAAATCCAGGAATGCTGCAAATATTCTACAATGCACAAGACACCCTCACAACAAAGAAATATTCAGCCAAAAATGTCAACAGTGCCAGGATTGAGAAATTCAGATGTAAGATGATATAAATTCAGATGTAAGATGATATAAATTAGCATAATCTCTGGCACACGGTACTTTTACTATGATAGTTTCCTACCCAACCCTCCTTTAACTCATTAGACTAAAGTTACTCAATCAGAAAATCATCATTAAGAGAGTGCCATACATACTTATTCATTCATTCAACAAATATTTACTGAGAACCCATACCAATTACTGTGTAGGTACCTAGCTCTGCTCCATGGAATGTATGGACTGGAGGAAGAGACAGATATTAAGCCTTAGAAATAACGTAGAATATTATACCAGATTTTATATGAGAAGAGAAAAAAAGAATTGGATTTCTTTAGGGAAGGTAATTCCCAAATAATTATTAGTCTTGATGTGAAGTCTTAAATATTTGGGGACAGGTTATGAGGATGCTGGTTGGGAGAATGAAAACAGATAAAGTGTGTAAAGATGCATTCTAAAATTTTCATGCACAATCATGTAATCAAGGTATTATCATGTCTAAAAGTATTCTCTTGATCCTTTAACAGCTAATGCAAGAGATATATTAAGCTGAGCAAGAAGAAAAGGATCTATTGAATATCCGCTTGGCTTTACCAAGAGAATTAAATATCAAAGATTAATAACACCTGGTTTCATTTAACTTGCAAGCTCCTCAGGGAGGTAATATGGAGAGGACAGCCTCCCAGGATTCACAGGGTTCAGGCCCTAGCTTCCTGACTCACCTGGTGTAAGACCTTGGGCAAACTACTTAACCACTACGAGCCTCAGTGTTCTCATCCGTTAGATGGAAATAATAATAGCAACTATACTTCACAAGCTTGAGTGAGGATCCTATAAAGTACCTGGCACTTAGTCTTTTAACATGTGTTAGATACTATTTTTATTATTAGGCTTAACGATTTAATCTGATATGTCCTTTTTTCTGTCAAATGGTCATTAATCAACATTTATTTACCTTGCATTTTTTACAGCAAAGACCATCGCTGCATTGAGAGTCTTGAGTCAAGGTGCATTTCTTACAACACTCCGCTCCTTCAAGGACACATTCCTAAGGAATATAAACATTTGCAAAACAGCAGTAAATGGTGTCATTTTCCTGAAAGTACCAGCATATTTTCTTAAATAAATACACAAATTCACAATAATAATCTTTCTTCCATAATCCTATAAAATTTCCAGCATGACACTCTGTCTCAGTGTGTGGAAATGGAGTGACCCTGAATTACCTAAAAACCATCATCAAACGACCAGACACTTACAGCAGGGGTCCCACAGTCACACTCCTCTCCAGTTTCAATGAAGCCATTGCCACACTCAGGAGGATCAAGAAGCTGTGGAAAGAAAAACAAAAAGGGAAATAAAATATCGAAAAATCAGTATCAAAGACTGTGGGAGGCCGTAAGTGCCACACCTATACACACTTGTCATACCGGCTAGTCACTCCAAAATATATTTTTATTTTCCTAAACTAGAAAGCATGACTTTAGAACCTAGAACTTCAGAAGAAAAGTGTCTACATCTGTTTCCATTTTGTATTTAATATACATAGTATATAGCTTCACATACATATTTATATAAATATATAATATACATACCAGGTAGGGTCTGGTAAATGTCACCAAATAAAAGATGATCTAGCTATTGCCCAAAACCAAGCCAGATTGACTCCTAAAATTTCATTTCAAACAGTAGGAAAGAGATTTGGAGTCAGAATGTCTAGATTAAAATCTTGGCTCAACTATTTATCTTGGGAAAACTACTTATTATCCCAGAGATTTTAATATCTAAAACAGGAATAATAATATTAGCTATCCGTCCACATCAAAAAATTGTTGTGAGGATCAAGTTTAATCATCTGTGAAAAGCCCTTTATTAACTATATCTCCTTTTGAAACAGAAAGTTACTTCATAGACAATGAGGAAAGCACCACAAAAACTAATATATCCATTGATCTATTTAATATAAAATATAGCTCCTCCTATTAACATAGCTTTGCAGAGAGCAGCAACAATAATTTGTCCCAGAGATCAAAGCTATTTTTGGCCTGTCCAAGAGCACATTTTAGGTCTGTTTTATTTTTTAACTCTCCATCAATTTTATCTTTTGAGTATACTTTATTCTATGGTGATTGGCAAAATTAGTAAACAGTAAATAATTGCTATGTGCCAGATATATAATATTCACTCGAAAGTTAATCAAAGTTGACATATTATAGACTGGAAGTGTACAAATACCTGTAAATAGACACACATACACACACACACTCTCTCCCTCTTTCTGTCTCATAACTAACTAGAGGGGGGGAAAAAAATGAAATAAACAAATAAAAAACCTCCACCAGATTTCAAATATTCTCTCCTCTCATACAAAAGAGTTAATTGTTCTCTGTATTTGATTTTCAGTTGAAAATATAATAGCAAATGAAAAAAGCCAGAATGGAAACTTATCCAGATGAAATACAAATTTATTCTCTTACTTTGGGTTTAGAATAATCAATTATTTTGGTAAAAAGACTTGTATTGTTATTATGGCAGCAGTGATTTAGTTCAAATACCTCTTCCAAAGCTTTTGCGGAGATTTAAAATTGTCAATTTGCTTTTCAATGCAATATGATCCATTTCCTGAATTTCACTGGAGTGAACAGAGAATGAAACCAGGTAAAATTACAAAGGCAATGCCACATATCACTGTGGTGCACAGAAGCATTTCATAGTTCACATAACTAACATGGACAAAGCATTCTTTAACATGCAAAGGCTTCGAAATGCAGGAGGAAGACCTGCTTTCTAGTCGGTAACCAGAGGATGCTCTGCAAGTTGTAAAAAGCCTCTGACAAAGTCCAAGTACAGAAAGATTTTCTCCTTTTCTGCTTTAAGAAGGCTTGCTTTTCAAAGTGAGAAGCTTCTATAATTTTAATCACACTGCTCATTCTGAAAGGCAGGGGAAGGGAGTGATGAAGGGAGATATGACCCCTTTCTCCCTATATGAGTTGTGATGAGGTATCGAAAGGGAAAAAAAGCATCAAGAAAATAAAAAAGAAAGGTAAAATAAAACCATTTTTGTATGCTCACTCAGACCCACCATTTTGCCATATTAAAAAAAAAATAAAAAATGGAAACTTTTTGGACAGAAACACTGTTATTTCTACTTGTTGTCTACCCCCATCAAAACAGCCCCAAATGCCTAACATTAAAGCTGACTTTGAAAATGCAGATATTTAGCTTATTTAGATACATATAGGCCAAGTTGAAAAGTTCTCTAAGATTCAATGGCTTGAAATTTGATAATTAATTACTCTTGATCACACTTATTACCTTAGAAGGTTTGTTGAAAAGGCAGGCGCCACCTCCACTATTCAGGAAGTCATGATACTCTTCAATATTACACTGAGTGAACTTTTTAGGAAGATAATAGCTATAAGACAAGAAAATCAATAGCTGGGTAAAACTTGTCTCCCTTGTTTGTGGATTAGTCTTAAAATTGAACTTTGTTAAAATTGTATATTATTCTTTAAAATGAAAGAATTCTACTCATGTACAACATTTATATTCAATCCATATGAGTTTTATTCAATCAGTGTGTTTCTAAATTCTTGATTTGGTGACTAATAGTGACTATGGGATGTTCATTATTTGCATATGCATTCAGAGGAAACACACATGTATAGTACCTGTAATTTTTTAATCAAGGAGAGTCAGGAAAAATTTATTTCATAATGGGTCATTCCTAAATATTAAAACTGGGCTAGAATCCAAACTGCAGAGCATTCTATGAAATAACTGACCTATAATCTATAAATGTGTTAGGTCGTGAAAGTCATAGAAAGACTGAGGAACTGTTTAGACTGAAGGAGGCTAAAGAAACATAAAAATGAAATGTGATGCCTGATTTGAACCTTTTGCTATAAATGACATTATTGAAACACAGGGACAATCTCAAATGAAGGCTAAGAATCAGATGATTTTACTGTTTCTATGGTGGTTATGTAGAAGGATATACTTGTTTCTAGAAAATGCACACTAAAGTGTTTAGGAATGATAGGGCACCAAGTTAGCAATTTATGATTCATGGGACAAAAGATTCTTTGCTATTAACCTTGCAACTTTTCTTCAAGTTTGAGATTATTAAAAAAAAAAATGTATGCCAAAAAAGTCATAAAAGGTCAAAAGAAAAAAGGAACTTGGTTAGAGAACAATTTGGCGATATGCATTAAGAACCTTCAACGTGAGCACACTCTTAGATCTAGTGCTTCTACTTGTAGAAATTTTTCTTGAGGAAATAATTAGCTATGTGCACAAAAATGTATAAACAAAAATAATTAGGATAGCATAATTTTATAATAGCAATAATAAGAAAATAACCTAAATGTTCAGTAGTGAGAGAACTGTTAACTATTAATAATACCATGTAATTATTAATAATCATAGTGTCGAAGAATAGACTCTAAAATGCTGACTATATATAGTGTTAAGTAAAAAAATGAATAAATATTCAATGGGAACCAAATTTTGTAAAACAATAATAAAATGGAAAGAGAAAAAATACTGGCATAAATACAGCGGTATTATATACTACCTACCTATCATGGCAGAAAAGAAGCAATAAAAATTTTTTCTATATCTTTCAAAAATTGTTTTACATTGAACTTTGATAAAATGGAAAAAACAATGAAAATAATAATGAATAGTTGTTATAAAGTCTCTCCCACTAGCCTGCAAAGACTGTATCAATCTATATTCCCACTTCTTTCTCACACAGTAGTTAATACTTCCTGAATCAGTTACTGGAATTTATGATGATGATTTATCCTAAACTCATTTTTGAAGCACTTCATGTCAAACTCTCCTTGTAAAGCTAATGTGGGTTTAAGTTGCCTAAACTACTTTACTTCCTTCACTTCCTTTTCCTAAACAGGAAATAAACTTTATTTGAAAAGTTTCTTACATATATTACTTCTGTTTTTCTTTCCAGTACCTACATCCCACCCAATGTCTTAATCACCTTCCCCTCTAATCCATCCTACATATCTCCGCCGGAGTTATTGAATTTCAACTGGGCTTTCTTCAAGTTCCCTTTTTATTACTGGTCAAAATCTGAGATGGTTCCCTGCTGCCAAAGTAAAAAGTCACTAACTCTTAGTGTAGAACCCTTAGGAGTCAAAGTCTCCTCTGACCTCCTACAAAGGCACCCCCACCATCACCACCACCACCACCGGCACCCTCAGGGGTCACAGCCTCGCCCAGCCTCCTGCTCACAACACAGGTGGAAGGAACTCAGCCTGCACTCCAACACTTGGCAGTGACAGTAAACTCACTCCCCCACTGGTAAGCTCTTTTTGTATATAAACAATTGAAATTTGTGGATTGCTCTTTCCTTTATTTTGCCACATCTGATTTCCTGCAACTTCTACACACAGTTGTGTTCTTAACTGTATCAAATAAGCCTTATTCCTCTACCTTAACATAGCCCTTATCATGTCTCTCTCCTGCTTCAGCCCCCACAACTTCTGCTTTGTGGAGTAGCACATCTATTGTATTCAGTTAAAAAATCTTAGTTTTTGTATCTTTAAATAGGACTGAAGGCATTAATTTCAACCACGCTTTCCAACATTTGGCAGTAGAGAGAACTTCAGAAAACAGAAATGGGAAGGAATGTACCCATGGAAACATATGTCCATAATTAGTTCTATTAGGTGATATTTGGCATAGATCAAAAAATGTTATATCAAAAAATGTTTTATATAAAGTGCCTTTCTCTCACATGCATCTATTTAATGTAGGAAGAGTTCCAATGGACACAGCTATACCTATGTAAGGGTAGCCATCTGATTTCTCTATATATTATGCTTAGTGCTATGAAGATTGTCTATAAAAAATGTAATAATCAGAATAATCAAATATAGTAAATAGCTATCAAAAGAAATTTAGTAATTATTGGAAAATTATAAGTATAGAACAAGAACGTTTATTATTTTCTCTTATTACTGAAGAGAAAGTCCAAGGATATTTTGAAAAATATTTTAAATACATATTTGCATATACATTTCCTCTATCACTTATTTTCCTTGTTATACTATATCCTGTGAGTTCAAAATTCAAATACAATCAATAAACATTTATTGAAAATCAAATGTGTAGAAAGGATTATGATGTGAGGTCTACAATCAAGTTAGTATAATATGTAATGCCTCAAAAATGTACACGTATTTCATGAGAGGAAGCATAAGTATTAATACCTATAGAATAAAATTATAATGCAGGGGTTAAAAATTATAAAAATCTCAGATGGTTAGAAATACGGTTAGAGGAAAACGGGAAAGACATTCCAGATGAAGAGAATATACTGGGGAAATCAAAAGAAGTTGAAAATTTATGTACAATTATAATGAGCAAATTTTTAAGAAACTGGAAATCTATGTAGGATTATGGTTAGCAAACCAAGAAAGGTAGAAACTCATGTACGATTATGGTAAACTAGAATAGTAGGGGAAAACAAGATTGCAAATTGGGATGAAGAAAGGTTATGGACATATAAATACTGGAGTAAGGAATTTGAACCTTATTCTTTAGACAGTGGAGACGCAAAAGTTCTGAGCAAGCAAATGGCATTTAATGAATAAGAGCTACATATTAACAGAGGGATAAATCTCACAGACATCATGTTGATCAAAAAAAGCAAACCACAGAAGACTATATACTTGATTATGCCTTTCAAATAAATTGAAATCATGCAAAGCAATACTGTGTTTTACTCCAACACACAAATATATAAATAGTAAATATATAAAGAAAGACCTGTGAATTTGAACCAAACTGAAGATAGTGGTTACCTTGGCTGGGGATCAATAAGGGAGAACACAACGGAGATTTAACCAGGTAGGCAGTATTTTAATTTTTACAAGCTAGATAATAGGAAATAGCTGGAACACTTATATATAAGTGCTTGCTGTTTTATTCTTTATACTTCTGTAATGATGGTGGAAGTGGGGCTCAGGGAGAGAGAGCGAGCGTGCAAGGTGCCTGAGTATTTGGAATGTTACGGAAATAACAACAGCACAAGATGATCAAAGGTTACAGTAGGGCAGTAGTGAGAAGCTAGGAATAAAAGGATTGATTATAAAATTTATTTAGACAAAACAAAAAGACAAGAATTGATGTCTCACTGTGTGTGAAGGATAGGATGGTATGAAAATGTAAATTGTTCTCAAGAGAGCAGGTTGTACACTGCTCTTCCCAACGCCTTTTTCAGTGATACCACATTGTGAAGCCACCAGCAATGGCGTGAAATCAGCCACTGTGGGAGTATTTACACCGTGGAAATCTGAGAAAGCCACAAATCCAGGCTGTTTTCTTATTTTTGTTTTTGAGAGTCAACTTACCAGCACACTACTGTTTATAACCCATTTAATTAGAATTGAAGGAGATAAAAGGAAAGAGAATTAGTAGGTATGCCATCAAAAACAAAGCTGTTCCTCATTTTTTATATTTCTAGGCTAGATTCAAGGCTAAGAAAAATCTCTGAGGTCTACTAATTGACATCAACCATTTTCATAAATAAAAGGCTATTTTTGTGAAAATATTTTATACACAGGGCCATTAAGAATATTTACTTCTGATTTTCTCATAAATGCCTGCGGTGAGGTTCCACGCACTAAGTTACCGAGTGTCATATTCCTAAGACAACAGCACAGCAGGGAAAGGAAGAGGGACTTATTTTCAAACAAAGTGGCTCACCCAGTGTCTCCCATTATGCATCCAGACCACGTGTCCTCACATTTACACTCACCTAAGAGAACACGAATACACACGCCTCGTTATAAGGTGAACACAGCCACATTAGTTTCTATTTTCAAAATACTATCTTTACCTTGTTCCTTAAATACCTTTTAAAAACTAATACCTGCTTTCTAATTCTTCTTACACTAGCAGTTTTTTATGCAATGTATAACAAAAATATACTTTGAACCTATCAAGATTATATAATTTTTACTGAAAAAAAAAGTCTTCTGATATTTTAACAAATGGCCATATTTAAACCACTTAAAATGACTTAAATGAAAGACAACTAACTACCAATGAAATAGTGAAGAATTTTATGGCACAATTATAAGAACCCAGTTACACAGGCCTTCATGGGAATTATTAAAGTTTTTTGTCCATTTTTAAAAGCCTCTGCACCAAGGCTTCTGGCAGAAGGCAGTATGGTATTTTGGTTAAGCAGAAGGGCTTCAGAATCTGAAATATTTGGGTTCAAAACCTGGGCTTGCCACTGAATATGTGTATAATCTTAGAGACATTATCCTTTTAAGATCTAGTCACTTCGTCTGTAAAATGAGACTAAAAATAAGTATCTTGTAGAATTATCTTGAGAATTAAATGAGTACCTAGATGTACTAATACTGGCATTCAATCATCTGGCATATAATGGGTACTCTATAAATAGCAAAAGTATTATTTTAAAAATCATGTTTATAATATTACTAAAAGAATGAAATAAATATGTTCATAAACAAATTTTTACTCTAAATAGATAGTTATTTGACCATTCATGATGAAGTAAACTTTATTTACTTGGAAAAAGATATTCTTCCCAGATGCTAAACTTTGAATATTTTACTAAGCTTTTTATCAGGTCTGATCCTGACCGGGAAGTTCTACTTCTGTGGCCATACTTAGAAATGTTTTAAATAAACCACAATAAAACAGTATGCCTGAAACCTATATGCCCAGGATTCTCTACTAGACCATTTAAAATCACCAAACTGAGCTTATTTTGCCCCTTTTTAGGTTAAATTCAACGATGAATTTATTATTACATAGATTTTGTTGTTGTTTTGTTTCATTTTGTTTTTCTTCTTTTGAGACAGGGTCTCACTCTGTTGTCCAGGCTAGAGCTCAGAGGCATCATCATAGCTCACTGCAACCTCAAACTCCAGGGCTCAAGCAGTCTTCCTGTCTCAGCCTTCCAAGTAGCTGCGACTATAGGTGCATAGCCACCATGCCTGGCTAATTTTTCTATTTTTTGTAGAGATGGGGTCTTGTTATGTTGCCCAGGTTGAATCAAACTTCTGGCCTCAAGTGATCATCCTGCCTCAGCCTCCCAAAGTGCTAGGATTACAGGCCACCACACCCAGCTTGTTGTTGTTGTTTTTGGTTTTAGTGACAGGGTCTCACTCTGTCACCCAGGCTGGAGTGCAGTGGGACGATCATAGCTCAATGAAGCCTCAAAGTCCTGGGCTCAAGGGATCCTCCTGCCTCAGTATTCCAAGTAGCTAGGCCACAGGTACACACCACCACATGTGGCTAGGTTTTTTTTTTTTTTTGTAGAGACAGGGTCTTGCTGTGTTGCCCAGACTGTTATCAAACTCCTGGCCTCAAGTGATCCTGCCTTGGCCTCTCAAAATGCTGGGATTATGGGCATGAGCCACCACATCTGGCCTTACATGGCTTTAAATGGTTCTTATACATGAAGAAATTTTCATCTATAATGTAAATATTCTCTTGTATTACCTTTAAAGACAATATTTTGTGCTCTGGCTCTTTATTTGGCCATTCTTATAGTATAAGAATGTGAATCAAAGAATCTCATTCTCCAAAATATTTCCAGCTAGTGTATTTTAAATACAACTAAATCACACGTGTACTAAAACTTACCGCTTGCTAGCTTTCTTTTGTCTGAGATAATACCAATATTATGGGCTAATGATTGGGCAAGTGTAACTGCCATTAAATCAGTTTTCCCAAACTGAAAAACAGAAAGAAAATATATGTAAATGCAAATTGTATTTCACTTAAGATGTGCCAGAGAAAAATGTCACGATATAATTGAAAACAAGAAATTTCTGAACATTTTCTTTAGCATAGGCTAAACATACTGTAGCTAGCGCTGAACATGCAATTAGGAAGAAGTAGTAAGAAATAAACCCATGTTTCATTAAGCCTTACAGGGAAGACCAGAAGACAGTGAATCGTCAACTTTTGGGTTTGGTAACTTAAATCTAATTCTGAGTCCAAATTTCACCAGTGACATTCCTGAAAATCTTAACTCTTATATATGATTAAAACATTTTTCTAGTTATACAAAATAAAAATAAATGTGTAAAAATTATTTGCAACTTATTCATCTTTATGTGTCTACTTGCACTCCTGAAATTCCCTTCAAATGGAATAGAATGTGGCTTCAAAAACCAATGGAATGAGTAACAGCAAGTAGTGATGACCTTTGGCCAAAAGAAACAAGAACTGAGGACATTTGTTTCAATATGCAGCCTTCCAAAGATTCAAGTATTTTCTTTTAGATCACTTCCATCAGGTTTAGTGCATTAGGAGTAAAAGGAATCCTTTGAAAAACTCACGCTATTTATCCCTCCCCCAAAATTTGTCAAATATTGAGGAAAGAAGAAAATATCCAACTGGGTTGTAAGGTGACAACCCAGTGCTTCAGGGAATTACTCAATTCTCTGGGAAATCATTCAAAGTAATAAATAGGGTCTATTTTCAATGAAGGTGAAGATTCTGTCTATATAATCTGTAAATAGCTTAATCTGGAAATCATTCTAAGTAGAATATGAACAGAATTATCTTCCACTATTTCCCTATTGTGTCTTCTGGTCACTTACAGTATTAATAACTATGTTGATTGCTAATATAACAACCTAATATCTGGAGTTATTAGGAAAACATTTTCAGCCATCATACCACTTGGTATTGTACAGATGTTCACACCTACTTCATTCACGCCTCCTCCTTTCAGCAACGAGCAAATCCCACCAATATAAGCTGCCCCGCTCCGGCTACTCTCAAATTGACTTCCCCTTTTAGAAAAGGAAATGAAAAATGCTTACTGCTCACAGCTCAAACATCATAGCACCTGTCATTATTAATATACCACATTTATTTTTTCAATGTACATAAAATTTCCATACACTACATTCGTGGAGTAAGGGAAGAATGTGAAAATTGTTTCCACACATAACCAAAGAAAAGGGTTTCTGAGGGATGTTTTCCCACATAGTAAATAGTTTAAATTGAAGTATACTCATTAAAAAAGAATTGCTGACATGATATACTCTGAGAAAGAGACAAAAATCACTTTTATGGTATCAAAAATACATAACTTGAATCTCATAATGAGAATACATCAAACATTCCAACAATGAGGGGCAGTCTATAAAATAACTGGCCTATACTGTTTAAACATGTTAAGCTCAAAATAGACAAAGTCTGAGGAAATCTTTTAGATTAAGGGAGACGAAAGAGACATGATGATTAAATGCCGTGTGCGATCCTCAGCTAGATCCCGGATGGGGGAAAATTAGCTATAAAAGATAACTGGTGAAATTAGAATATAGACTGTGAATGACGTTAAAGTATTGTGTTGATTTTAAATTTTCTGGTTTTAATAATTTACTGTGGTTAAACAAGAGAATCCCTTTATTCTTAGAAAATACACACTGAAGTATTCAGCAGTAAATGCCCAGTAAGTAAGTGTCTTCAACTTACCCTCAAAAGGTTCAGGAAAAAAAAAAAAAAA
>NW_012144855.1:3008557-3009487 GCF_000956105.1 Propithecus coquereli | reverse complement strand
AAGTTCTACAAGACTTAACCTAGGATAAAGGTCACGAAGAGGTGGCCTATAGGCTAGATGTGGACCACATAATTATATATCTTTTGTTTGGCCTCAGTGGTACTTTAAAAATCGAGAAATATCATCATTTCTGGCTTCACTTAAAATTGGCATCCCCACATGATAATAACTGGCAAGTACTGAGAGGCCACTGCTCCCTTTAGGCACCATGTATCTTCCCTTTCACCACAGGCCTCACTCCTCCTTATTGTCTTATACTTACTTGGTTCACTTCTCTTGTGTTTTCTGTCTACACATATCTATAGACATCTGAATTTGTGACTATCTAAAGTGTTCAAAATATATGTTTTTACAGCTTATTTTATAAAAATCCCAGGGAACAATAACATTCACTGGATTCAAACAGGTAGAAACATAAAACTTAAACCTAGACTAACCAAGGAAGCAGCACTCAATCCTGACTGCATTATCATTATTATTATGAGAAATAATAAAGATCAATATTATTTATTTGATTTATATATGAATAAATGACACATTTTCCCTCCAATCATTCAAAGTAAATTAAATGCACTCGTACCTGAAATTAAGTAAAATTCAGCAATGCGCATCACTAAACATTTTTAGTTTAAAACTCTGGTGATGTGGAACAATTAGCATTATAATTCACTGCTGTGTTATGAATGTAACCATACTGACTGTAATATGCCCATGAATTGAACATACACACTATGGGTTGAAATAATTTGACTCAACAAGAAGGAAGTTTTGCTAAATTTTTATCCTAATCTTCACTGCTTAGCCATGTGAGCATTTCCACGTGGTTTTCTGCATGGCAAGAAAGAAAGAGAAAAATTGCTTTTAAAAGGATAAAGATGGACATTGCAAACTAAAATGTCACATAATTGGTGCCTCACTTAACTTTTTCAA
>NW_012144855.1:3004577-3007190 GCF_000956105.1 Propithecus coquereli | reverse complement strand
AGGGCACCAAAGTTTTGAGTTAATTTTTTCCAATTAGTTGATATACCTCTTTGCCCATAATCAAATTTATCTCAGGCTTTGTCTGCTCTTAGAAGCAGGTGTGAAAATATGAACTCCTCCTAACTTCTATGTCAGAATTATACATCATTGTTTATGCATATAGATTCATCTCTGGATATATGATTAGATTACTTGTACGGAAGGATTTTTCTACAAAGTGAAAGAAAAACTGCAATTATTTCCTGTGGTACAGATTTTCTAAAACTTTGATGGTTGATTAAACAGCATGAAGGAGTCTGATGTGGAGCTTCCTACGGGAGTAATGCTACACAGCACTACAGGTGTTAGTCAATATTCTTCGGTATTGTTTATATAAACTGAAAAGTGCTTTGAAATACTACTACTGTCCCAAAATGTGATAAAATGTATTTGCTTTTCACATGAATGAGTTATTAACAGGAAAAATCACCCTATATTATCAACCTATGTAATTTCAAAAAATAATGAAAGATTTGACAATATATAAAAATACCATAATCAAGTGGGCTTCATCTTAGAATACAAATTAGTTCACATTCAAAAAAATAAATTTATACAATTTACCATGTTAACAGAGTCAAGAAGAACATTATAGGATCATCTCAATAAATGCAGAAAAAGTATTTGACAAAATTCAATGCCTACTGAGCAGTAAATATCATCAGGGAAAAAGAACACTATTTCATAATGATAAAAGGATCAGTTCATCAAAAAGACACAACATTTTCTCTTTCTGTCTCTTCTGGAACAAGTTAGCTGCCTTATTCTAAGGGAGGGGGAGCAGGCAGCCCAATGGAGAGGCCCATGTGATGAGGGACTAAGGCCTGACAACACCCCTATAAGTGAGCTTAGAAGCAAATCCTTTCCCATTGAGCCTTCAGGTGAGATTATGGTCCCAGAGACCTCGGGCCAGAGGAACCCAGCTAAACCAAAACCAGGTTGCTGACTCTCAGAAACTGTGACATAATAAATGTTTGTTGCTTAAAGCCACAAAGTTTTAAAGTAATTTGTTACACAGCAATAGGTAACTATTAATAATACAACCTCTACACTAAAAATGACCAAACAATGGGAGAAATGTTTAAAGTCCTAAATAAATGAGGAGACATGCTATGTCCACGAACTGGAAAACTCAGTACTGATGTCTCTTTTCCCCCAGTTAATCTATGCATTCAATACAATTCTAATCAAAACCCCAGAAGAATTGTAGAAGTCGACAAGTTGGTTATAAAATTTGAATGGAAAGGCAAAGGACCTGGAATAGCCATAACAAATTAGAAAAAAAGAAAATTGGAGGATTTATGTTATCTGATTTCAAAACTTAATATAAGCAAAAAAGCGTGGTAAGGGTAGCCAGATACAATAGAGTTAAGGAAGAGACCCATATTATTAATAATACTTTTTGACAAAGACATCAAAGCAATTCAATGATGAAAGGAAATACTTTTCAACAAATGATGTTTGAATAATGGGATATCCACACACAAAAAATAAGATAAAATAAAAAACTCAATCCTTACTTTTCACCATGCATTAGAAGTAATTTGAAGAGGACCACAGATCCAAACATAAAAAATAAAACCATAATGCTTTTAGAAGAAAACACTGGAGATTATTTTCACAACTTGGGGCCAGGCAAAGATTTCTTAGGACAGAGAAAGCAGCAATCATAAAAACTGATGTTAGACTTCATCAAAATTAAAATGTTTGCACATCACAAGACATCATTAGATAAGTGAATGAGCAAGCCAAAGACTGGGAAAATATTAATAAAGCATATCTGATAAAGGCCTTACACCTTATATCCAGAACATGTAAGTACTCCTACAACTCAGTATCAAAAAGACAAAAATTCTGATTAATTGCCAATAAGCATATACTACACATCATTAGCCATTAGAAAAATGCAAATTTAAACCAACATGAGATAGATAGCACCGCACACAGCAGAATAGCTAAAATTAAAGAATGACACAGCTAATTGTTGGTCAAGATGTGGTGCAATTAAAACTCCCACATAGTGCTGATGAGAGAGTCAAATACAACCATTTGGGGAAAAGGTTCAGTAATTTCTCATAAAACAGTGGTTCTCAAAGTGTGATTCCTGCACCAGTAGCAGCAACGTTACCTGAGACTTGTTGGAAATGCAAATTCTCAAAACCCACCCATGATATACTGAATTAAAAACTCTTGAGATGGCGCCAGCAATCTGTGGTTACCAGCCCTCCAGGTGATTCTGATGCATGCTGAAGTCTGCGAGCACTCTTATACAGCTAAACATACACCCACCCTATGGCCCAGCAATGTCATTCCTAGGTATTCACCAGGAGAATGAAAATAAGTCCCCCCAAAAGACTTGTACAACAATATTCATAGTTGCTTTATTCATAATAACCCAAAATTGGAAACGACGCAAATGTTCACCAACAGAATGGATAAAAAATTGTGGTGTACTCATACAATAAATATACTCAGTAACTTAAAAGAATGAACTATTGCTACTGCTGGCAGCACAGATCTCACAGGCATATGCTAAGCAAAAGAAGCTGGACATAATATATGATTCCATTTGCA